>NW_019237607.1:7543-41018 GCF_002742605.1 Olea europaea var. sylvestris | reverse complement strand
CCTGAAAGCGAAATCACATTTCTTATTATAGTGATGCCAATTCAAGTTAATTTTTCTCTACTTTGCAACCCGGAAGTTTATATAATAATTGGGTCCATTTATAATTGTCTAATATCCTTAGTTATTCGTTTCGTCAAATCAGTTAGCAAGCTGATTTCCAACTATTAAACGAGCATGAGGAAATGTTATTCATATCGCTTTGATGTACTCGGGGTACTTCACAACGTACTTATCGATTTACAAAATCGCTTTACGATAAAACTGTGATAGAGTGAATCAATGATGGCTATTCATTAATTCATATATTAATGCCTCATCTCTCGAGTTATGATTCTTGTAATCGGGAAGAGTTCTTGGTACAACTTCGAAGTACTCACCATGTACTTCGAAATCCTACAATTAAACCTCGATAAAGTAATACCCTCGGGACCGGAAAAAAATATTCATTTAGCGAGATTATTTATTTATCGATAAATGAATAAATTATTCATTTATCGATAAATAAATATTTATTATTTTAGAGAGAGCTTTTCAATATAAAATATGTACATTGTATGTGGTAAGAAAAATCAAAAGACACTAATCAAAGTATTATTTGAATCTAGGGAAGTTCAAAAGTTTTAGTGAAACTTAGGGCCCGTTTGGGATGGCTTTTGAAAAGCCAAAAGGAGCTTTTGAGAGCCAAAAGCCGCTTTTGAACCGTTTGGCTATTTTTGTTTAAAGTGCTTTTGAAGGTTAGAAGAGCTTTTAGAGGAAATTGGTTTTTTGGCTTCCTCCAAAAGCACTTCCAGAATGGGAAGTGATTTTAAATATTAGTTTTCAAACAAAAATTAAAATAACTTTCTCCAAAAACTCTTCTACAAGAAGCAAAAGCCAAAGTAAAAGTCGTGCCAAACGGGCCCTTAATGTCTCTAAAAACTAAGTTCACGTACATAGCAAATGAAAAGATTTAGTCTTTACCTATAAAAGCTAGATGTTTGGAAGATATATTCCAAGCATATACAATATTTTGTTTCCCCTCCAATGTCTTCTCATCATTTGAAAGGATTAAAAAAATCAACTTTAACCGATAAAATGAGGAGTGCAATATGTGAGCGTAAGAAAGAGAATCCAACTATTAGCCAAAAAGATATGCAAGTATGGGTGCAACAAAACTTTGATTTGACTATTAGTCAATCAACAATATCGAACACTCTCAAAAGGGCGTCGGAATATTTGTCAAATGAGATGAAAAATAGCGATGTTAAAAGGCACTAATCGACAAAATACCCTGATTTAGAGAAAGTTTTGTATGAGTGGTTTCTTCAAAGGCAAGATAAAGTGAATATGTCTGGAGAAATTATCCAACGAAAAGCAAAAGAGTTTTTGCAAAAAATGTATGGTGAAACTAATCCAGAATTCAGTTTTTCTAGTGGATGGTTAGAATGTTTCAAGGCAAGATATGGAATCAAATCTTACCGACGTTTTAGTGAAAGTGGTTCAGTTATCATGGAGAACATTGAAAATGCTTTACCTAGAATACGATCAAAACTAGACCAATTTCAGTTGAAGGATATTTACAATATGGATGAAATTGGATTATTTTATCGATTGGAAGCTGATCATTCACTTGCTACCAAGTAGCTCGAAGGATGCAAAAAAGGTAAGGAGAGAATTATTGTTGTTGTTTGTTGCAATGGTGATGGATCTGACAAAGTACCACTTTGGGTTATTGTTAAGTATGCAAATCCTAGATGCTTTAAAAATGTAAAGATGAACAATCTTAATTGCAAGTATCGATCCAACAAGAAAGCTTGGATGACTGACTTGCTTTTTCAAGATTTTGTTGGTTGGTTTGATAAGAGAATGAATGGCAGGAAGGTTCTCTTAATAGTAGACAATTGCCCAACTCATCCAAAGGTAGTTGAAAGCTTGAGAAATGTAGAGTTATTTTTCTTACCTCCTAACACAACGTTTAAGATTCAACCATGTGATGTTGGGATTATTCGAGCATTCAAAGCTCATTATCGTCGTCGCTTTTATTCTAGCATCTTACAAGGCCTTGAGGTTGAAGCACTAAATTCTGAAAAAATTAATATTTTGAATGCTATTAATTTTGCTAACATGGCTTGGAATTTTGATGTGAAGACAACAACAATTGCAAATTATTTTTGGCATTGCAAGATTCGGTCAGAAGAAAACAATGTTCTCGAACCAGAAGTTGGTGAATTAGATGAAGGTATCCAAGGATTAAATGATGTCATCTCTAATTTACACTATAGAAATGTGATGGATGTTGAACATCTTTTGAACTATCCTAGCGAGAATGATGCAATTATGGAATCACCTAGAGATGAAGAAATTATTCAATTGGTAATGAACAGTAATGATGATGAGAATGATCCTGAACCAGATGATAGTAGTGTTGTCCCAAATGTGTCGTCAAAAGAGTCATTTCAAGCAATAGTCACCTTAAGCAACTACTTGCTAAAACACGAGCAAAATATTACGGAAGTTGTGTATGCTCTACAAAATTAAGGATGGGGTTCATTTTGGTTTAGATGGGAAGAAAAAACAATTAACTATAGATGTATATTTTCAAAAGGAATGATTATTGTACGAGTATTGTTGATTGATTGAAAGATTTTGGTCTATATATATATATATTTTTTTTTCTCAATGAAATCTAGTAATTATTACTTTATATTTTTATTGGGCCCTTAAGGATTCAATTTTTTTTAATTACTTAATGCATTTAGCGAGGTTATTACTTTAATCCATTGGCCCAAGTCAGGATCGAAAGAAATTATTATATAATCGAGGTTATTACTTTATCGAACATTACTTTATCGAGATTTAACTGTACTCTCAAACTCAAGAACCGATAAACGATCGAGTCGAAGATGACTACTTGAAATTAGATTTAAAAATCATTTTTCGTTTCAATTAATTCTGACGTCAAGTCAAATAAAATTCTATTTGATGTCAAGAGGATCCCCTCTTGATGTGGATAAATGGATTATATAGTAGGATGCATATTTGACGTTACAAATACTATTGTTGAATATTAACATTACAAATGCTATTGTTAGTTCTGAAATTGCATCAACTCCATGTTGGTTTGTGTTGACCTCGAGAATTGGACCCTCCACGTGGCTAACGGATAGCTAATACATGTAATCCTCCCTGTGTACAACAACGCACGGTCAGAAGTACACGGCCGAAACCAGCAGTGCTGGTGGTGACCGCATACACTCCGACGGTCAAGTCAGTATTGGGTGATCAGAACAGTGCTCAAGTTATGCAAGAGAGTATGGAGAGTTAAGTTATAAGAGTTTCATTACCTTTGTCTCTTGCCAAACCTTGGGTATTTATAAAGGTAGAGCACTGCTGAATGTGGGACACGTGTATGCATCTGACGGTGTGAGGCGTCCGCTCATAGGCGTCAATCAGCCGCATCTAGAGTCGGTGGACAATTAGTTCTTCTGAGTTGAGTTGACATAAAGTTGATAAGTCACATCAACTAGACCTATGGAGATGTCACATCAATTGATCTTTGAAGGCAGAGGGGATCTTGACAGATATCTTTCTGACAGTAGCAATGGAGGGATCTGTTTAGGGAGTGTCTCAGAGTGTTCAACACTTCGGAGCTGAGGGACACTTCGATTGCTTCAGTGGATTTACTCTTCACCTTGCAGCGTGCCATGTTGAGGTCGTTAGGAGTGGGCATCACTTCAAAACCACTTCGGGTAAACATGTGGAACTTTGGGGAGTGGCATGACTATTTGTTCCGAAGTGGTTTAACTAGGGGATGGACACGTGGGAGTGGTGTAACTGTTTGTTCCGAAGTGGTTTAGCTAGGGGATGGACACGTGAGAGTGGTGTGACTGTTGTTCCGAAGTGGTTTAGTTAGGGGTGTAACAGTGGTCCCCTCAAGTTTAGGCATAAATATTCATATCATGGGTGGACTTGCTTTCCCGATTATGTATACTGGCCTTGGAGTAAGTATTGTGGATTCTGATGAAGTGCTGATGTGAAATGATGAAGTAAGCAGACGTGCCGAATAGCTGTTGGCTGAGGCGAAGTGATGATCGATGTGATGTGGGTAGGGCATTCTCTTGGTTGCACCGAAGCTTGTAAAGTAGGGTAAAGAGCTCATCTACCATTGGCGCGTTGACTCACAGGGGATGACGCGTTGGGGGATGGCTAACAACTTGTAAAGCTGAGGGGTCGTGCGACCGAGGCGATGACCAACAGGGGACTCCGTGTCAATGGCGCCGAAGCTTTTTAAGATGGGTGAAGAGCACATCTACCACCGGTGTGCTGACCTACAGGGGACGATGCGTTGGGAGATGGCTAAAGCCTTGTAAAGCTGAATGGTCGCACGACCGAGGCTGTGACCCACATGGGACTCCTTGTCAGTAGCACTGAAGCTTTTAAAGCTGGGTGAAAAGCACATCTGCTACCAGTGCACTGACCCACAGGGGACGACGCGTGGGAAATGACTAAAGCCTTGTAAAGCTGAATGGTCATGCGACTGAGGCGGTAACCCACAGGAGACTCCGCGTTAGTGGCGTGGAAGCTTTTGAAGCTGGGTAAGAGTGCATTCATCTGAGGCGAATTAGGATGGATTACCTCTGATCTGAAGTGTTATGATGACATTAATCGATGTGATAGCTTCACATATTTCCAAGGCGATAGTTGGATGTGATGCCTGTTCCCAGAAAAGGGCTACTGCGGCTAGTTATTGTTGATGGCTGTTGTTTATTCAAGGTGACGCGTTTTATGCGTGCGTGAGGGGCACTGTTAGGTCTTGAGCATTGATCAAATCTAACGTTTCATTTCAACGATCCAGATTTGTGACGAGATGAACGACCTAGATTGACATCGTTTGAGTTCAACCGTGGGGATCATCTGGGGTCTCCTATAAAAGGAGGACTCGAGCATTTTGAGAGGTTTTCACTTTTGTGAAATCAGTCTTTGTCTCAAAATTTCTTAGCGATTTTCGATGATCTTCAAGTGTTTTTGGCAACATTTTTAGTTTCTGGCAGGTTTCAGAGGGCCATTTCTTATTTTTTGACTGTAGAAAACCCTAATCCGTTTATTTCAGTAAGTATTTCCCTAGTTTTTCACATTTTTTGAATTTTGAAGATGGCTTCTGAGAGTAGTGCGTTCTGGAGGGGATCTAGAGGTTGTCAGGGTAGATGAGCCCATTTTGGCCACTTTGGCTGAAATTTTTGAGGCAATTTTGGAAGGGGGGGGGGAGGAAACCTCTGGAGGTGACCTGATAGCCCTGCGGACACTTTTGTACGTTGGGGGACATCTGACTATCCTTCTAAGTTGAAAACGGTCGACCTGGCTAGGCTTAGGATCAAATATAGAGTCCCAGATAGTGTGGGTTTGATACTTCCTGGGCCGGATGAGCGAGCCTGTTACCCAAGATCGGGGTGCGTGGTTGTTAGCGAGGCCATATTGAGGGTGGGGCTTAGGTTGCCTAGCTATCCCTTCTTTAGATATGTATTAAGGTCCTATGGCCTAGCCCCCACCCAATTGAATCCAAACTCTTGGAGCCAGATGGTGGGTTCATGGATGTTGTGGAAGGAGGCATCCTATAGGGAGGAGATGCCCTTTTCTGTCTTCCAAACATTCTATATACCAAAGGTCGCGGTGGGGGGTGATAAGATGAAGGGATGGTATTACCTGACTTCCTGGGGGTCTTACACTCCATTTGTGTTCGATCTGTCGAGCTCCATCAAGAAATGGAAGAGTTCGTGGTTCTGGGCTTCCGAGAGATGGGACACGATGGAGGGTGACCCCCTGGCACCCCTTACTGTTCCCACCAAATACTCCACATTTAGAGAGTACTAGTACTTCGTCTCTGTAAATATGTTTACTTGCGTTCGGAATGTAACTCATCCTTTCTTGCAGGTCCTCTTCCTCGATGCGAGTTGTCTACAGAAAACTTCGACACTATCTGCATCGTCTATCAGCTTCCCCCGAAGAGGAGGTCTTACAACAAGCTGATAAGGAAGAACATCCATTTTATGGAGCACGAGCTGATGGCCTCCCAAGGTGAGTGCAGAGGTTACATCATTAGTCTATGGTTGAAGCATTCAAACATCTGATTTTCTGTCTTGTTTTCTACAGATGACTTTAACAAAAAGAGGCCGTTGAAGCCGGACTTTAAGACCATCCAAGGGATGATGGCTGAGGCGAGGGCCCTGAAGACGTCCTCCTTGGCCGAAAAGAAACAAATGTAGGACTTGGTAGCTGCCAGTAAGAAATTTCCCTGGGCCGAGGAGGAGGAGCCCTTGCTGAAGAAGGGCAAGAGGGTAGCTGGGCCTCTAGGGGCCCCTACTGTGGCAAGGGTGGCCACGAGGTAAAAGACGATCCCCACAGGGGTTGTGATTGGGAAGAGGCCTAGCTGTGTACCTGAGGTGACCCCAATGTTGGCATCTGTCCCCACTACTGCAGCGTCTCCTGCACCGATGGCTGCAGAGGAGAGGAAGAAGAGGGCTCATCCCTTGAAGGAGCAGGATTTCTTGGGCTACACCTCTGAGGAGCCAGTGAAGGAAGTACTGGAGGCCCTCACTTCAAAGACTGCTGCTGTGGCCCGGGTCCATTGCACGTACTGGACTGAGGCCTGGGGGACCACACGTCGTCCTGCTCAGCCGAGGATCTTGTGGCTGCTAACAGTGCCTACCTCGCTTGGGCGTTGAGCACCAGTGTTCAGTTGGAGGGTCTGGTGAAGGACCTTATGGCAAAAAATATCGACCTAGCCCAATAGTTGGAAAAGGCCTCTTCTTATGGAGACGAGGTGACGGCGGCCCGGACCCAAGTAGAGGAGGCTAGGAAGGCAAAGTAGCGGTAGAGGTGAGGGCGGCGGCAACTGAGGCCATGTCAGAATAGCTAAAGAAAGAACTACATGAAACTGAATGCCATGTAGCTGTTCTGATGAGGCGAATTGACCATGCCAACGAGCATCACCGCCTCGCAGTGGAGGCCCTCGATGCCTCGAATAAGGAGAAGAGAGATATGAGGCAGTGGGCGGAGGCCCAAGTTGAAGAGATCAAGTCTTTAAAGGCAGAGGCAAATAAAGTTGGGGAGTCAGCTGTGCAGCACTTTATCGACCACTTTGAAGAGCACATGCTGTATGACACCTTTGCCAATTATTGGGCCTCGTGGATTGCCCAAGCTATGCGACAGCGCCTCAGAGAGGTCCACCCGAACTTGGACATCTCGACTTCGGAGGAAGAGTTCGGTGGACCTACCGGGGGTCGCCCCGACATAGCCACTGCTGCTCCTAGAGATGCTGTTACAGGGGTAGAAATAGTTTCATTAGGAGGCCCAGGTGGGGGCAGGGGCTATAGTGCTAATAGATTAAGACTCATTGTAATGGCTTCGGTCCAATTCTTGTAATCTTGTGATTAATGGAATGGAAATTTTTGCTAAGTATTGACACTTCTTTCATTTGTGCTGGATTGTTTGTATCTTGATGAGTAACAAGTAAATATTAAGCATTACTTACCAATAATAACCAGTCGATCACAGAAGAATTGATCCATATAAACTGAAGAACCGAGGTATTATAACTTAAATCTTTTACAACATTGTCTTTTACTAAGGCAGTTTCACCACTTAGCAAGATAGGAATGTTACAATAGACTAGACAAAATGGAGATCGGATCAGAACATACACTTATCACTGATAGTATTTTCTCAAGAGTTCAATGTTCCACTGATGAGGCAGCACTTTCCCTGCCATGTCTTCAATTTCATAAGTGCCGGGTCGGGACTCCTGGCGGATACGATAAGGACCTTCCCAGTTTGATCCAAACACTCCAGACCCAATTGGCTTCGATGATTGGAAGACCCTTCTGAGGACAAGGTCCCCCATACGAAGAGTTCGATTTCTGACCTTAGAGTTGTAATAACGGGTCATCTTTCTCTAATACTTGGCCAATTTTATTTGAGAGGAGTCCCTCATTTTCTCTAGGAGGTGAAGCTTGTGCACTCAAGTTACGTCGTTGTCGATCTCATTGAAATGTATCCGACGATGAGAGGGGATACCCACCTCGACAGGACTTATGGCTTCGGATCCGTAGGTCATGGAGAAGGGTGTTTCACCTGTTGCAGTTCGGCTAGTTGTTCAAATGGCCTAGAGATCATGGAAAAGTTCATCAACCCACGCCCCTTTTGAGGCGTCAAGCTTCCTTTTCAGGTATGCTTGATAGTTTTGTTCACTGCCTCAACCTGCCCGTTTACTTGGGGCTGATGAGGTGTTGAGAAGTCCTTTCTTATGCTGAGTTCGTCACACAAGTCTCGCATATTTTTGTTGTCGAACTGCCTTCCATTATCAGACATTAAAGAGTGAGGAATACCGAACCTGTAAATGATATTTTTCCAGACGAACTTTGTAGTGTTCGCTTCAGGGATTTTTGCTAGAGGTTCAACTTCAACCCACTTGGTAAAGTAGTCAATGACAACAATGACAAAAGTAGCGCTTCCTCTTCCTTTTGGGATCAGGCCAATAAAGTCTATGTCCCACTTGGCGAATGGCCACGGGCTGGTGACCACGGAGAGGCTTTGAGAAGGTAGTCTTTGAATATTTGAGAAGCGGTGGCATTTGTCACATTTTTGAACAAACTGGTAAGAGTCCCTCGTCAGGGTCGGCTAGAAGTAGCCTTGTCGAAGTACTTTGTGTGCTAGAGCCGTTCCTCCGAAGTGGCTATCGCAGACTCCCTCATGGATCTCCCTGAGTATATACATGGCTTCTTCTCCTCCCACGCATCAAAGAAGCAGCTAGACGAAGCCCCTTTTGTAGAGCACATCATCTTTGAGCAGCTCTCCTCCTCAATTTCTTCGCCTCGCTCTTCGAGGTTGGCGGTGATTGATCTTTGAGGTAGGCCACGATGGGTTGCATCCAAAGTGGGGTGCCTTCAATCCATAGTACCTCTTAGCCTCCAGAGATGGAGGGTTTCGATAGGCGCTCAATTGGGACAATTTTTAGCAACTCCGAATTCTTGTTGCTGGCCAACTTGGACAGGGCATCCGCGTGTGTATTTTCGAGGCGTGGGACTTGAACCAGTTCGAATCTCTCAAAGTGAGGGACTAGGTTCATAATCAATTTAAGATATGCAGCCATGCCATTGTCTTTGGCTACAAACTTTTCGTTGACCTGACTTACTACAAGTTGCGAGTCGCTACTTGCTAGGAGTCTTTTCACTTGCATTTCTTTCGCTAGTCTAAGGCCTGCTAGGAAGACCTCATATTCTGCAGTGTTGTTCGAGGCTTTGAAGTCAAACCTGACCGCTCAATTTAGCTTATGGCCCTTTGAGCTTTCCAAAACTACTGCTGCTTCGAAGCTAGTCTCTCCTGACGACCCATCCACAAATAGGTTCCATGTTGGGGGCTCGATTGGTTCCATTGTTGCCTCTATTTCTGGGGCTTTGGCAAATTCAGCCACAAAATCTATGAAGGCTTGGCTCTTGATGGCGTTTTCGGGTCAGAACAGTAAGTTGAATTCGCTGAGCTCGATTGCCCATTTTAGCAAATGGCCCAAAGCGTCTGTTCTTTGCAACACTTGCTTCAGGGGAAAGTTGGTGAGAAATTCGATTGAATGGGCCTGAAAGTAGGGTCTCAATTTCATTGATGCTGTAACAAGGGAGAGTGCAAGTTTTTCCATATCTGGGTAGTGTGTCTTCGTTGGGAGTAGTGCCTAGCTAATATAGTACACCGACAGTTGATGCGTGTTTTCTTCTCTGACAAGGACTGTGCTGACACCCTCGTCTGAGATCGCTAAGTACAGCAGCAGTGGTTTTCGTGGTTCAGGTTTGGATAGCAAGGTTGCCTCTTCTAAGTGCTTCTTCAGCACTTGGAAGGCTTCCTCGCACTCATCCATCCATTGGAACTTCTTTCCTTGCTTCAAGATTTTGAAGAAGGGTAGGCTCTTGTCAGTGGCCTTGAAGATGAAGCGACTGAGTGTGGCTATCCGACCGTTGAGGCTTTGGCCTCTTTCGGCTTCTGAGGCGACCTCATTTCCAATAAGACCCTTATCTTTTTCGAATTTACATCGATTCCTCTTTGGTTTACAATATACCCTAGAAATTGACCCGAAGCTACCCCGAAGGTGCACTTCAAAGGGTTCAACTTCATTTTATACTTTCTAAGAATCTGAAAGGTCTAGTCGAGGTGACTTACGCGTTCTTTCGCCTGGAGGCTTTTAACTAGCATATCTTCCATGTAGACCTCCATAGTCTTGCCAATGAGCTCGACAAACATCATATTGACCAGCCTTTGGTATGTAGCTCCGGCATTTTTCAATCTGAAGGGCATCACCTTATAGCAATACAATCCTCTGTCTGTGATGAACGATGTGGATTCCTCATCAGGTCGAAACATGGGTATCTGGTTGTACCCTGAGTATGCATCAATGAAGCTCAAGAGTTCATGTCTAGCAGTGGAGTCCACTAGTTGGTCTATCTTGGGAGAGGGAAGCTGTACTTGGGACATGCCTTGTTCAAATTCGTGAAGTCTACACACACCCTCCATTTCTCGCTAGGTTTCTTTACGAAGACCGGGTTGGATATCCACTTCGGATAGATAGTTCTCTGATGAAATCGCTGCGGCTAAATTTGTCGACTTTTTCTTTGAGTGTCTCATATCGCTCTGAATTGAGGGCTCATCTTTTCTATCGTTGTGGGGGCGCATGAGGAGTTGATGTTAAGGTGATGACAATCGATCCTTGGGTCCATTCCCATCATGTCTTCGTGCTTCCAGGGGAAGACATCCAGGTTCCTTTTCAAGAAGTTCATCACTTCTTCCTTCACTTCGGGGGGTAATACTTTCCCAATCCGTAATACCTGAGTGGGGTCTTCAGGGTTGATGGAGAAAGTTTCTAGTTCTTCCATTCGAGTCACATTTGGTTTAGACTCGATAATTCGAGGGTCCAACTCATCAAGAGGGTGCCCTTCTTTAGGGGCATCTACCATGTTGACGTCTTCCTCCTGTTCGGAGGTATGCTCTTGTTCAGGGGTGTCGAGCATCTCTATGTCCATGGCTTCGTTACCAGCCTCTGTTATAATGACATTAATAGTGCGGGGCTTGAATTTTCATAGAAAGTTGAGGTAACATGCCCTTGAGCCCATTTGGTAGCCTCGAACTATAGCAATCCCATGTTCGATTAGGAACTTCATACACAAGTAATGGATGGATGTAACTGCCTAAAGATCTTTCAAGGCAGGTCGGCCCAATACTCCATCGTAAGCTGATTTGTAGTCCACCACCAGAAACTCCATAAAGTGGTGGGCTACTAGGGGGCTGACCCTATCTCGATAGGTAGAGTAATTCGCCCTTGTGGGACGATGCTGTCGCCAGTAAATCTAAATAGCGGGTCGGTTATAGTGAATCCAAATAGCGGGTCGGTCATAGGAATCAACCCGTGTTGACTATGCTTTTATCAAAAGTGGATCCGAACAGTATATTCACCGAGCTGCCATTGTCGACCAGCATGCATTTAAGTCTGTTTCGAACCACTACGGCTCTTACCATTAACGCATCACAATGAGGGTGGTGAACTCCTTGTGCATCTTCTTGAGAGAAAGTGATCAGGGCCATCTTGTTGGCCTCTTGGGTCTGGTTGACAATGTAAGTAATCATTGGTGAATCATTTGCTTCCCTTGTGTAGTTCCTCTAGACATTTCTGGTATTGCCCCCGATGTGAGGTCCTCCAATGATTGTATCAATTTCCTTGATAACTTGGCCTCCAGATGGGGCCTGGTTCCTATGCTTGGATTCTCCTCTGTCCCTGGATTCTCTCCTCCGGGGTGATTGGTCTCTATATAACCTCTCTCCCCTATTCGGGGAGGTAGACCTGTGGGTATATTCACCCCTTCTCGAGGAGCGTGGGTTACTTCAGATCGAGGATCGAGGAGTATCTCTACATTCGCTGGTGTCATGTCCGTAAAGTTGGTGAAAGGTGCAGAACCTTGTCCCTTCCAGATGCCTGTTTGATTGCATCTTCTTCTTCTTTCGATTGTTTGTTCCCTCGGATGACCATGCCTCAACAGGAGCATTTTCATATGATAGCACTAGCACTGCATTTGGAGTGGCTGAAGCCAATGCCTGTCCGGATGTAGGGGCTATTGTGTGACCGACCTGGGTCCATTGCTGGATGACGAGGTATGCGGCTGGTCCTTGACCCATTTGCCTCTGAGGCGGGAGAAGTCCCTGAGCCGCACGGTTCCCGTGGTCAATCATCTCCTCATTGACGATTTCTACCCTCATCATTTCAACCAGCTCGTCATAGGTGGTGGGATTCTTACTGAGTACATCCCTCCAAAATAGAGTGCTCATGTTGAGGCCATCTTTCTCGCTAGGAGCTTACCTCATGTCTTGCAGGCGTTGCACTGGGGCCTCTCATTCCCTTTGTGAAAGGTATTGGTTCAGAAATGCCTTCTTCAAGTCTGGCCAGCTTTTGATGCTTAGGGGTGGTAATCTGCTGTACCACACTTCAGCAGCTCCGGTGAGGGTTAGATGAAAGGCCCTACATTTCAGTACCGACATGGCTCCTCTAAGGCTCATCTGCGTCATGTACTTAGTCAGGTATTTCTATGGGTTCCCTTTTCCTTCATACTTTGGGATTTTAGGAGACCTGAAGTTTGCATGCATCGGAAAGCTTTGAATTTCTCTGGAGAAGGGGAGGTTGTCATCATCATCATCATCGATTTCGTAGGAGCACTTATCAAACCCCCCAAACTTGAACTATTGTTTGTCCTCAAACAAGATAGTGATATAGTTCTGAACAAACATGGCTTAACACCTTGCCTTGGCTCAGGATTGGACTAAGTAATTGATTATATGAAAATTTATCAGTGCAAAATGACATCAACCTTTACCTGTTAAGTGCATACTTGACGTGTGTGTGTGGATTCATGCTAACATATCAAGTTCATGATGAGTTTGAGTCCCGACCCCAAGTGGTCAAATGTCTCCTAACTCACTCGAGAGATACACAACCCCCCAAACTTATTCTTTTCACTCAATTATCCTGGGGTTGTGTTTAAAAATTATGAGTTTACCTAGCTATAGTTCTCACCCTCTCGTAGTTTGGATTAATCTCACTATCACAAGTTCACATGTCCACAAGTGAAGGCTTTCCTAGTTTTGATTGCTTCGACACTCAAGATTAAACTAGGTTACTTGCCTCGCTTCAAAGGTATAGTTTCTTCCACCAAATGTCCAAGGGTTTTTCTTCTTGTTATTGTCTCTTTTTGTTTTTCTCACTTTTCTCTGGTTTTCTAATTTTTTTTTATTATCTTCTCATTTGCTTTCTATATAACCCATGTAACGAGCTTTAGCCAGTGACTCCCAAACCAGTTGGCTTTAGGGCACCAGGTTTTAAACCCTTGCAGGCTTATTCACTCGAGTTATAAAGGCTCAATCAGATGACTTTTTATTAAGCTCTTTACCTCTTGCTTTCTATATGACCCATGTATCGAGTTTTGGGCCGGTGACTCCCAGATCAATTGACCTTAGGGCATTAGATTTTGAAATATCCTTACAGGCTTACTTGCTCGAGTCATAAAGGCACGAAAAGAAGTGTCTTATTCTCACAAATTAAGTTTATGCCCTTATTTTTTCTAGACATCTGATATCCAAAACCAACCCTTAATTTAAAATTTTCACCTACTCTTCATCCCACTGGCTTAGGCAATTCACACAATAATTCATGCACTGAGCCTCACTTATCTCAGTGTTCTCTTTTAATAGCTCAACTATCACCAAAACTGTCTTAAGGTAGTTTACGGGTTAATTCAATAGAGGGTTATAATTATTTTCCTACTTTATGCTCAAAACCCCAATCACTTACCTAACATGTAAAGCATGAATGACGTGCATAAAGAATGTCAAGTATTACATCAACAAGTATTAGTTGGCCTAATTAACACCGACTCCAAAGTTTTGAAATATACTAATCCAATAGTAACATCATAGCCGGCAAGGCGATTAAGCTCACACAAGCATACATATAAGCATAATCAATATTCACTCACAAGCATGCATTATGCAACAATTAGTCAAATTAAATATGGATTGTGGAAATGCAATTAATTACATGCTGAATGTCTTTTTCAAATTATGCCACCATCCTCCGAACTTATAAAAGACATTGTCCTCAATGCGAAAATTAAAGTTTAGATGGCAGAATTTAAGGAAAATGAGTACAAATGAGGCAAACGATACTCCCCTGATCAATATGGGAGCTGCGATGGGAAGCTAGAACCTGCAGTACCATCAGCTGGAGGTGGAGGTAGGCGCGCCAAGATCTCTCTCATCAGTGCTGACTGCTGTGTCATTTCATCATGGATTCCCTTAAAACGTGTTTCCAAACGGTCCAGACGCTCCCAAGTTTCATTTACCCTCATCTGGATGCCATCCACCCTGCCTACATACACACTGAGTCGACCGTTCATAATTTCCATCTCCCTCCTAGCTGCATGGGCATCCTGGCGAGCAGCACGTGACATATCAGTGGAAAACCGGATGTCACGGTGGGCTGTATGCATCTCAGTCGTCAAACTCCCCATAGCTTCCTGGAGACTCTGTACGTCTCGGCTGGTTCCCGTGGTGGTGGTGAAAAATCTGGCGCCACAACTGTACATTTATCTCAACCTGTGGTGGTGGAGCTTGAGGCATCTCTTACTCTGCGTGCTTGTGACCTTGCTCTTCCTGCTATTTGCGCCGTTCAATTTCTTGCTTTTCCCAGTGCTTTATCCTGGCTCTGTCTTGAGCCTTCAAGGTACTGTGCTTTATGATGGGGCTGGGTTTAGCAGCCACTTCCCCGGATGCAATGTTTATACCAGCAGCTATGCATATTCCGGAGATGAGGCTTGGAAAGATCATTGAGCTGTGCCTGTCTCCCAAGGTACCCACATGATGGATCTGATTATAGCAGAGAGTGGCAAGATCAACCTTATTACCTCACACCAAGTGATAAAGGAATCCAGCTGTGGGATCTGTGAATGTGGTCCTGTGAGAGGTCGGCTCAATGTTGTGGCACATAAACAGCCACAGGATGGCTATAGATGGTGTCAGCTCAATCTGGTGCCACTCGGTGGTGGGGAGTGGCCATGCATTTTGTCGCCCCAATAAGATCTCTGCCACTTCATGCCAATTGAAATCACCCGGTATAGGGGTTATGTCGTCCCACGTGAGATGGTAGTAGTCTTGAATAACCTCGGGTGAGAATGTGATCCATTTTCCCCTGACCCAAGTTTGATGCAGGTGGTCGGACCCTGGTGTGTCAATTTCTGTATTGAAGTTGGCGTAAAATTCCCCTACCAACAATTCGTAAATCCAATGTGGCTGCTCCACTACTTTACCCCATCCACAGTTATGCACCAAAGTGGTCAGCTCGAAATCAGGAAAGTCTTCCAATTTAACAGCCCGCTCTAGTGTCACTGTCCATCGACTCACTATATTTTCATATCGGGCTGCTGCCTCGGAAGTCAAAAATCTCTGCATCCCTCCTTCAAGCACTCGAGTACGTGCTGTGCCGGATGATGAGCCAACCTTTTCTTTCCCTTTTGAAGTTCGTTTTGGTGGCATCCTGCAAAGTTGGAAAATAACTAGCATTAAACGTCTTGTTGTACAGCGAGAAATCGCATGAAATGAAAAGCACGTAATTCACAAATCCCCCAAACTTGTTTCAATATGCATGTATACTACCACGGTGTGTAATGAACAACGTATGATGATTAGAATAGTATAAATGTATAGCCCATACGAAAACTAACAAAATTTGGGTGAATATGCTCATAGTGAAAGGGTTGGAGTCATGATTGAGTGTACACCTTCGGCCTCGGGCACCATCGAGAATTATCAAGATTGTCCTGGGCAACCTCTGGGCATATGAAAGTATGCAATGAGGTCTAGCACATACCCAAATTTCAGCTCAATCGGAGTTCGTTTGGTGTGTCAAATGGTAGTGTAGAATAAGGGACGGAGGGTGCTGTGGGCAGTGTCTTAATCATGTGTGTAGTCATAGGCAATTTTAGTGTTTGAAATGTCCAATTCGTGTGTATGCTAAGCCCAAACTCACTAATATGAGTGGCTCATTTAACCTTGACAATAGATCAAGCAAGTTGTATGTCATTGTATGGAATCTCCAAAATTTCAACAATTGGAGATTAAGTCATGCCTAAAACGACACACATTAAACCATATAGCATCTAGGACTATAGGATATGTGCTTTTCAAATTAATGTCCATAGGAATGCAACCAATTATGTAATTTAAGTCCTCCACACATCACAGACAATGCAAGAAGCATAATTAAACATAGATTAATCATTGTGGCATTTTATCAAACACATTGCATGCATACTGTAAAATTGGTGCCAATTGAAAGAATTTAGTTTTAGAATCATTCCAAATTTTTGCACAACACAAGCACCTCAAATCCAAACGTACAAGAAATAACCCATTGTCCCTCGAATCCTCAAAATTGAAACTTCACTCAAGAATAAACCTAGAACACATACCTTGGAATTGTAGGGGTTGAATGGAGACGGAAAGTTGATTTCCTTTTGATGATAGTGCAATTCCAACCTCGAGATTCTTGTGTAGTGTAGGTGAGTGAAATGCAATTATGTGTAGAAATCGTATCCAAAAGAAATTTGGGCGAGAGAGGAGTTGGGAAGAAAGTGATTTGGAAATCACAATAAAATGATCCGGGCGTGGGTTTTTCTTGTTTATTCCATGCGGCCGCATAGTTAAAAGCTATGCGGTCGCATAGTTATAATTTTTTTTTAACCTTTTCGTTCGGTTGGTGTCTATGCGACCGCATAGACACCATGTCTATGCGATCGCATAGACACCTTTTTTTTTCAAAAGAATTAAAATAAAATAAAACAATGCTACTTTCCCCAAAAAAATCCGATTTTTGTCAAATTTTTTTTTTAATAAATGACCCGGCTCTCAACATCCCCAATTTTTCAAAGACATACTTTTAAAACATTGACATGTGAAATTTAGAAAACATAATTTGCCTCGAAATACGTGAATTCCACACTCAACTACCCAAACAACTCAAATCAACCCGAACTCGTGTGTGATACTTAAGGACTCGTGTGAACAGTGCTTGGACTCTTTTAACATGCCTAGATGATCGATGACCACATAACAAAATACTAAATGAATTTGAAAATAAACTTCCTAATCTAATGCAGAAAGCATAATAAAGTAAATAAATAGATAAAAATGATACAGTGGGTTGCCTCCCACCCAGCGCTAAGTTATAGTCAATAGCTCGACTTCCTAGGAATAGCTTGAGTCTCGAGTTATACAGTAGTACTTGCTGCCCCACTTCGAATACTCGCCTCTGAATGTGCATATCATGCCACTTCTTGGTTCGCTCCTTGTAAAGTTTTGCATTTTCATAAGCCTCCATTCTAAATTCATCCAACTCATTCAGTTGCAATAGACGCTTTTCACCGACGGCATTCAAGTCCATATTTAACTGTTTCATAGCCCAATATGCCCGGTGCTCCATTTCTAAAGGCAGATGGCATGCTTTCCCAAAGACTAGGCGGTATGGAGACATGCCGATCGGGGTCTTGAATGCTATTCTGTAAGCCTATAATGCATCGTCCAACTTTTTAGACCAATCCTTTCTAGATGAATTCACAGTGACTTCTAGTATTCTCTTCAACTGCCGATTAGATACCTCAACTTGCCAGCTGATTTGTGGATGATATGGAGTAGCAACGCGGTGTTTAACGCCATATTTATTCAGCAGCTGCTCAAACTGGCGATTACAGAAATGCTTGCCCCCATCGCTGATTATAGCCTGCGGTGTACCATATCGGGTGAAAATATATTTCTTCAAGAATCCAATTATTGTCTTTGAGTCATTTGTTGGCAATGCAATTGCTTCCACCATTTTAAGACGTAATCCACTGCCACCAAGATATACTGGTTTGAGAACGAAGGGAAGAAAGGTCCCATGAAGTCAATTCCCCAAATATCAAATATCTCCACTTCCAAAATATTGTTTAGTGGCATTTAATTTCTCCTCGATATATTCCCAGTGCGTTGACATCTGTCACACCTCTTAACAAACTCAAATGTGTCTTTAAACAGTGTAGGCCAGTAGAAACCTGATTGTAGAATCTTTGCAGCTGTTTTTGAAGCTCCAAAGTGTCCTGCATATGCGGATGAGTGACAGTGCTCGAGAATCTCATGTACTTCTTCTTCAGGTACGCACCTCCTCTCTATCTGATCAGCTCCTCGTCTATAGAGAATTGGATCCTCCCAGAAATAGTATTTTAACTCGGCGAAGAATTTTTTTCTTTGGTGACTGGAGCAGTCAGGCGGTGGAATGGAACTGGCTAAGTAATTGACAATATCTGCGTACCAAGGTGCTTCATCTACTCTCAACATCTGTTCATTCGGGAAGATCTCATTTATATCCACTAAATCTTCCGTTTCCCCAGGTTCTAGTTTGGATAGGCGATCTGCTACTACGTTCTCGGTGCCCTTCTTGTTGCGTATCTCAATGTCAAATTCTTGCAACAACAGCACCCAACGAATTAATCTCGACTTTGCATCCTTCTTTGTGAGCAGATACTTCAATGCAACATGATCAGTATAGACGATGACTTTAGACCCGACGAGGTATGACCTGAATTTGTCGAATGCAAATACCACAGCCAATAGCTCCTTTTCAGTGGTTGCATAATTTATTTGTGCATCATTTAGAGTACTGCTTGCATAGTAGATCACATGAAAAATCTTGTTCCTCCGTTATCCCAATACTGTACCTACAACGTGATCACTTGCATCACACATCAATTCAAAAGGCAATTCCCAGTCCGATGCTACAATTACTGGTGTTGTCATAAGCTTTTCCTTTAAAGTGTTGAAGGCTGTGAGATAATTCTCATTGAACTCAAAGGTTACATCTTTCATTAGCAAATTGCACAAAGGTTTAGTGATCTTCGAGAACTCTTTTATAAACCTCCGGTAGAACCCAGCGTGCCCCAAAAAATTGCGAACTCCTTTAACTGATGTAGGTGGTGGTAATTTCTCAATCACTTGAATTTTTGCCTTGTCTACCTCAATTCCTTTTGCCGATATCCTATGCCCAAGTACAATGCCTTCCTGCACCATAAAGTGGCCTTTTTCCCAATTTCTTCTCCTGATCCTCTGGTGCGACAGGTATCTGATTATAGCCCGAGTATCCATCAAGAAAGTAGTAGTGTGAATGTCCAGCCAACCTCTCCAACATCTGATCAATGAATGGGAGTGGGAAGTGATCCTTTCGTGTAGCTGCATTGAGTTTGCGATAGTCAATGCAAACTCTCCAACCCGTAACTGTTCTGGTGGGAATTAGTTCATTCTTCTCATTTTTCACCACTGTGATTCTCCCTTTTTTCGATACCACTTGAACAGGGCTGATCCATGCACTATCCGAAATTGGGTAGATAATTCTTGCATCCAATAACTTCAGTATCTCAGCCCTGACCACTTCCTTCATGTTTGGGTTCAATCTTCTCTGACTTTCTATGCTAGGCTTGCAATTTTCCTCCATTAAAATTTTATGCATGCACAGGGAAGGACTGATTCCTTTAATGTCAACTATTATCCAACCAATCGCCGTCTTGTTCTCTCTAAGTACCCTGAGCAGTTTTTCCTCCTCCATCTCACTGACTGTGTTCGAAATGATTACTGGATGTGTATCTGACTCTCCTAAATAAGCATATTTGAGATGTGGCGATAGTTGTTTGAGTTCTAAAACTGGTGGCCGCTGAATGGAAGGTAGTGGCTTTTTATTTCTTGTCCCTAGTTCCTCGAAGTGTTTCTTTCTTGTGTACGGCGGGTTGGTCTCCAAAAATCTTGCACATGTTTCAACTTCAAAAGACTGTGACTAGATTGATTGGGATTGTGCAATACATGCCTCATAGGCATCAGATGGACCGTGTAGTAAGAATGTTTCTTGTACTGCCTTGTCAATAATGTCAACTTGATAACAGCTGTCAAATTCTGCTGGTAATTTTATTGCCTTGAATACATTGAATGATATCTGCTCCTCTCCCAATCTTAAAATCAACCGACCTCTTTGAACATCAATTAACGCTCTCCCTATTGCCAGAAATGGTCTGCTAAATATCAATGGAACGTCCTTATCCTCTTCCATGTCCAGGATAAGAAAGTCCGCTGGGAATATGAACTTCTCAACCTTGATAAGCACATCTTCAATTATTCCTCTGGGATGTGTCAGTGACCTGTCAGCCAGCTGAAGTGTCACAATGGTTGCTTTAGCTTCTCCCAATCCTAGTTTCCTGAAAACAGAAAAAGGCATTAAATTAATACTTGCACTGAGGTCACATAATACTTTATCAAAATACACTTCACCGATTGTGCAAGGAATAGTAAAACTCCCTGGATCTTTTAGTTTTGGTGGAAGCTTATTCTGAATTCTGGCACTACATTCCTTAGTAAGCATAACTGTCTCATGATCTTCCAGCTTGCGTTTATTTGATATGA
The DNA here is from genome assembly GCF_002742605.1 of Olea europaea var. sylvestris. Taxonomy (NCBI): domain Eukaryota; kingdom Viridiplantae; phylum Streptophyta; class Magnoliopsida; order Lamiales; family Oleaceae; genus Olea; species Olea europaea. The sequence goes on along the minus strand of NW_019237607.1, from coordinate 20,489 downwards.
TATCCTTCAAAAATTTCGCATAGCTAGGCATATGGAATAGTGCATCAGCTAGTAGGATGTTGATATTGAGTTTTTTGAAGATTTCTAGAAATTTTTTGTATCGTTGCTCCACTTTTTGCTTCTTCAAGCGCTGTGGAAAGGGAATCAGAGGTTCGTAGGGGTTGACTGTGACTTTGGCCTTATCTTGTGATTCTTCTGAATTTTCCTTTGAACTTGATTCCTTTACAACAGTCTCTTCTTCAGCGGAGGAAGATGTTTCTCCAATCACCCCCGGTCTCTTGACATGGATTTCAGGTAATTGCACTCCACTTTGAGTTGTAATGGCCTTGGCTTGCTCTTTAGGATTGATTTCTGTATTACTTGGTAAGTTACCTGGCATTTTGACAGTCAATGCGATGGCTAGCTATCCAATCTGAGTTTCCAAATTTTTGATGGCTGCATTTTGATTTTGAAGTGCAGCTTCGGCCTTCTCCATGAATTTTCCTATCATATCTTCCAATTGAGGCCTCTTCTCCTATTGTTGAAATTGCCCCTGTGGCTTATTCTGATTCTGGTTGCTCCAAGAGAAGTTGGGATGTTTCTTCTAGCTAGGATTGAAAGTCTCGCCATATTGATTATGCTGCTGGCGTTGTCCCCACTGTGCGTAATCTGCTTGCTCAATTCCTTGCATGAGTATTGGGCAATCTAATGTTTTGTGCTCGGCTCCACATTCCTCACAATTGCTCTTCTTAGCTTGTGATGCTTGTGATATGCTTTCCACCTTGTGATACAGAGAACCAATTTTTGTAGATATTGCTGAAAAAGCGTCCACCTCGTAGACACGTGGAGTTTTCTTTGGAATCGCCCTGTCAGAAGACCACATGGCTGATGTGGTAGCCATTCGCTCAAATAATTCCAATGCCCCGTCAACTGTTCTTGTGGATATTGAGCCATCTGATGCTGAATCTACCATGCTCTTATGGTATGAAAGTAATTCTGTGTAGAAGAATCGAATCTGGGTCTTTTTATCGAACCCATGCTGAGGGCATTTCCGGAGCATGTTTTTAAATCTGTTCCAGGCTTCATCAAATGATTCAGTCTCTCCTTGATTGAATACTGATTTATCATGTCTCAACTTTGCTATCTTGACTGGGGAGAAGAACTTTGTGCAGAACTTGTGTGCCAACTCATTCCATGTAGTGATACTTGCAACCGGGAGTGAATCCAATCATTCAAGTGCTCTGTCTCTTAACGTATGTGGAAAAAGCCTCAACCTAATAGCGTCATCCGAAATCCCTTGGTATCTGAAATGTTGACACATATCCAGAAATCGAGATACGTGTGTGTGTGGGTTCTCCTCAGCCTTGCCATAAAATTGGTGTCCATTTTGAAATAGCTGTATCACATTGGTCTTCAACTGAAAATTAGGTTGCCCAAACGGTGAATACACTATGCTGGACTGGCTTTGAATCACTTGAAGAGTCAAGAAATCCCCCAGAATCTCATTCCCCTCGTCCATTGCCTCTCCTTCGTTAGCATGAATCATGGGATTGTTTAATTCGTTAGCCATTTGTACTTGTGCTTCGCAGTGATCTCTTTGTCGTCGATGAAAGGTGCGCTCAATTTCAGGATCAGTTGGAATCAATTCTCCTCCAGGCAATCGTGATATGCAAATCTGAGAATTAAAACCAGTACGAGCACTGAGATTCAAACAATTTAATTAACTAAAACACAAATAGAGGATAATAACCTAAAATAAAAATAAAAATAAAAACAAAATTATGCTAGTAAAATAAAATTTGAGTTCGAATTAGTGTTTCAAGAAATAAAATTAAACTAAACTCAATCATCCAGCAACGACGCCAAAAATTTGTTCACAAAATATTTCTTTCGATTTAAATTACCGCAAGTGTACAGGTCGTGACAAGTAATAAAGTGGACTTTAGAAGTCCGAGTATCGTCCCACAGAGAAAGAGTAGTTCAATTTTATTTAATTTAGTCTTAACCGAAACTAATTAACTTAAAATGAATTTTAGAATTAAAAGCCCTAATTTTGGGAGAAATCCCCAAATTGAAGAACCCTAATTTTAAATTAAACCCTAATTACTCAAATTCACTTAAAGAATGACTCAATTACGAAAATGTTATGAAAATAACTGAAATGTATTGTCAATTTATGAAAATCTATGTAAAACAAATGCACTAGGATCACGAATCCCCAAATAATTATTAAGTAAACCCTAATTTCTCAATTTTGATAATCCAATGAGAATTTGACAAATCAATGCTCCTAAATCTATTCAATACTCTCTCTCGAGATGTATTGAACCTATTCTCATAAATTACCAGCCTATATTTCTATGACGGATGCAATTATATAAGAACGCATGTAATTTTTTGTGAGCAATTAAAGATTCACATAGGGCATAGGGGTATATTTCTATCCCCTATCAGACCCTATGATGAATTATATATGTTAAGTTTAATTAAACCACCAAATTCACACAAATTAAGTGCACATTAATTGTGGAAATAAATAAATCAATATAATTCATTCAAATGATCCCATCGAACTATGAATTCAAAGTCATGAAATAACAGGTTTAATAATAATTACATGGTTCATCGATCACCTAGTTATAGAAATCTAGCCTATCATGATAAAAATAACGAAATCTATCAAGTTTTGAATAAAATACATCATCGGGTTATCAAAACTTGAAGAAATCTTGTAAATATTCGCATCAATCCTTGTTCTTGCCTTCAAATCGTCTCCAAAATGAATGTTTTTGCCTCCCAATTCGTTGCTCGGCATCTGGACATTTTTTGCTATTTAAACCCGTCCAAATTAGGTTACCAAAGGAGTTGCAATCATATAAGGAAATTGCAAAAATCGGGCACAGATTATACCTATGCGACCGCATAGGTATATGGATTTTGGCGTTTTTAATCCCTGGAGGGTTACTCACGACTGCATAGATTTTCTACTATGCGACCGCATAGTAGAGTGAACTTCTAAATTGAGTCCTTTTGATCCTCAAATTTCATTCATTCACTCCTTGACCTCCTTTCTTGTTTCTAGTTGCTCCAATATTCTATTATAACTTCCAATTGGTGCTTAGCTTGATCAATTGCTTGATGTGTTCATCGGATCAACTTTCAGATAATTGCAACTTGGTCCCTGAATTTTCATTCTGCTCCAATTTGGTCCTTTTTCGGCTCTTTTCTCCTGAATTCCACTATTTTCATAGAATCACCTACATTGCATGAATTCGACAAAATTAAGTAACAATTCAATCATTTTACTTGTATTTAAGTCATGTTTGTGATGTAAATAAGTGTACAAAAACACACTTATCAAGCGGCATGGCCCTTCAGAGCCTTCCCACTCTGATGCATTTTGGGGAGGTGGAGGTGCCTCTTCTCGACTACCCAGATCCACTAGGTCTCTCCTTTCCCACCTATTTCTAGGCGGAGGAGGTACTTGTTGCTCCTGCTCTTGTCGGACTGATCTTTGTACGGAGCGGACCATATTGCTAGGGTTCTGCCCTATTTTGTCGAAGACGTTGACAGACTTTTGGGGTTCGTATTCTGGTGGGAAGTTCTTTCCTAGTGGTGGTTCTGCTGGTTGGCTTCCCTACGCGTAAGTTGTCACATCCACACCCACTTCTCTTTCGAGGAGGTGTTCCCAGTGTTGGCTCGAATGGCCTTGGCCATGAGTCGCAGTAATTTCTTGAGCTGGATATGATTCTTGAGGCATCTGGAAGCCCTGATGACCTCGGACCTGCATGAAAAATTCACGCATCACCACATTCTGAGCGACAATGTCTCTCATTCCGACAGCTATTTAAGCCATTTCTTCATTGAGCACTGTTGTCCTGTTGCCTCGGTGATGCCGATGATGGGGTCTCCGATGCGTGACATTGGTCCTGATTACCTCTTCTTCAGAGGCATCCCTATGCCCTTCAAAATTTGCATCTTCATTACTATAACTCATTTTGTTTATCCTTTCAAGGGTGTTAAGAACTTTGCACGTTGACCTTGTTATTTTTCAAGAACTTGCCCTTTTCAGGGTAAGTCGATGGTTTGTCCGTTTGATAATGTGGAACTTTTGGACGGAAAGCTTCTCACAGACGTCGCCAATCTGTTGACCTCAAGAATTGAACCCTTCACGTGGCCAACGGATAGCTACTCCACGTAATCCTCCTTGCGCACAACAACGCACAGTCAGAAGCACATGGCCGGAACCAGCGACAGTGATGGCGACCGCATACACTCCGAAGGTCAAGTCAGCGTTGGGTGATCGGAACAATGCTCAAGTTATGCAAGAGAGTGGGGAAGAGAATATATATTTCTTAGTATAGAGAGCTAAGTTATAAGAGTTTCATTACCTTTGTCTCTTATCAAACCTTGGGTATTTAGAGAGATAGAGCACCGCTGGATAAGGGACACGTGTATGCATCTGATGGTGTGAGGCGTCCACTCATAGACGTCAATTAGCCCCGTCTAGAGTGGGCAGGCAATTAGTTTTTCTGAGTTGGGTTGACATAAAGTTGATAAGTCACATCAACTAGATATATGGAGACGTCACATCAATTGATCTTTGGAGGCAGAGGGGATCCTAATAGATATCTTTGTAACAGTGGCGACGGAGGGATCTGTTAAGGGAGTGTCTCGGAGTGCTCAACGCTTCGGAGTTGAGGGACACTTCGGTTGCTTCAGTGGATCTACTCTTCGCCTTGCAGCACGCCATGTTGAGGTTGTCAGGAGTGAGCATCACTTCGGAACCACTTCGGGTAAACATGTAGAACTTCGGGGAGTTGCGTGACTGTTTGTTCAAAAGTGGTTTAGCTGGGGGATGGACACGTGGGAGTGGTGTGACTGTTGTTCCGACATGATTTAGTTAGGGGTGTAACAGTTTGAATAATAGCATTATTGGAAGGATTGGAGTTCTTATTTCCGCCTTTGAAAATTTAAATTATATTCATGAAATTCCTTTTGCTATCTCAATACTATAACAAAAAGAGTAATGCTCCTCTACCAGATCTGTAAAAAGCCTGGTAGAGGAGCTCCTCTCCCATTTTCTCTCACCTCTGAGGGTCCCATGATTAAAAAAAATACCCCCCAAAAACCCACCCCTACCTTGAACTGTGAGAGGGGCTGCAAAAAGGTCTGGTAGTGTAGTATAGTTGTAACAAAAATGCACTACGTCGAAGTAATGTATAATTTAAACGATTTAAAATATGGCTTAGTATGATTCGTGCTGTACGGCTATTTGATTGCCTTGTGTTTTGGGACACAAGTTCAAGATTTGGTCGATACCCGTATATTTGATATCAATAACTATTTAATTGCCTTGTGTTTTGGGATGCAAGTTTGTAATTGATGTCATAGGATACCCTCTACTTTATCTTCTTTCTTTATTGATTACCTTCCTCTTGAATGTATAAGATCGAATCCATTTGATGTCGATAAATAGAAAAAGGTACTTTGCACTTAGAGATGGCTTTTGGACGGAGGTCAAAAGATCGGCCAGCGCCCACCCGACTAGGGTGGCTGAGAAATTAATAGAGTACTAATTAGAATTAGCTATTGAGAATTTATGTATTATTAAATTTATTATCAACCGTTATGGAGAGATATTTAAAAGTTCTTATTGTTGAACAATAACTTAGTTGAATATATTGAGAAGGCTATATTTGACAAAATTGTTAAGGATGAAAAGATTTTTATGAAAACGCACCAAGAACAATTGTAGTAATATATTTGTTATATTTTCCTTATTCCTATAGAGTGTTTCAAAAAATAAAATTAAAAATTGCTACTTAATTTTTGTCCCCTGAATCCATCACTGCTCGTGGATCGACAACATATTTGATAGTGATAATGTATCTATTTTAGAGATCTTTTGTTGGAATGGATAAGATTGTGTGAAAAGAATAGAGAAGCCAGGGCCCTTTCGTTGTTTCAGCCTTTAGTTCTCCACTTTGGCCCCTTGTGTTCAGTTTTCCTCAAAGGCAAGGCTGCGTGAATTTTGTGTTATAACATTTCCAAAGTGTAGTTTGATCCATATTCCATCTTTGGTAGGACCACTAAGGAAATGAAGATATGGTTTGTGAGATTCTTCGTGAGGAAATGAAATCTAATGGACTCTCTGTATAATTTTTTTAACTGTTTGGGCACTTGTCTATGGTTTTAATCTGTATGAAATAATTCAGATTCAAGCCAAAAAGCCACATGAAGAGTTGTATAAAAAATCTATAAATAGATTTCACTATATCAATAGGAAGATATGAGTTTCGACATATTATAGTGATGTTCTTATTTTTCATCTCCTTTGCATCTCAAAATCGAATTTTGTGCATTCTTTCTCTTCGAAATCTTGTTTATACTTTGTCATTTGACAACGACGTGACTAGAAACCTCAAGTATAGATTTTTACATTTTTCACTACTAGGGCTATCTTCATGTATTCCCAACGCAAGAAGCTTCGTTATATCTTGAAAGTATATTTGCATTTTCGTATATATCAGAAGTTGTGGGCAATCACAATGTTGTAACATGCATTGAAGCCGATATTGTCAAGTTCAAGTTTCTGCAATATTTCTACTTTTCGTTCTTCTATTCACCTACTCAAGTTTTACGACATATTTTTCCAATACTTTGCAATATCATTTCATTCCAATTTCGAGATAGATTTGGGCCTTTTGTTATCGTTTGACGTGAAACAGCTATATTTAGTAGAGATCAGGGACTTTTTGAAATTCTGAATGACAAATACATGTTTGGTACGCAATATTAAATAAGATCAAACACCACATAAACAAGAATATGCATATGTATCTTGGAGGAGAAGAACATAAATTCAGATAGGATCAGCTAGCCAAGAGGTCAATGTGGATAAGGACTTCAAATGTGTTATTACAAAATGACATTGTACAGTGGGAGAAATGGCACCACTGCTTCAAGAAGATGTGACTATAGAAGGATTTGGCTTTTTTCCCATAACTTTGTGTTACAATGGGGTCTTGGAGATAAAATCACACTGTTTGTGGAATTCAATGTATCTAAGGTCTTATTCATGAATCAAGGAAACAAAAGCCAAATGGGTGAAAAATCAACTCCCATCAAATTCCAATCGTCTTTAAGAATTTGTGGTCCCTTAAGTTTGTACTTGTGTTATCTGAAGTTTTGTTTGATCCTTATCTCATGTTTATCTTCAAAATATTTTCTTGAGAGAGAATGAATTTGGTACAAGTGACAATTGTGTTATAACAACTGATGACTTGGAATTTTGTAGTTTTTTCGAGCATTAAAAGCAAAAATACACATCAATGAGTGGAGGTGATGCTAATCGCTAAAACTGAGGGAAAAATGTCTAAGTAGTTGGGTCATACGTTGTATCAAGTTGAATAGGTCCTTGTTCATAAGCGTGACATAATTTGATATAGAAAGCTAGAAAAGGGAAAGATACACAAAAATTAACTTGGTCTGTGATAGTTCTTAGGGTCTAATTGCTTTAGATCTACTAACATATCTAGTAAAAAAATGACGAGAGATTCACTAAGCTGATACTAAAATTTTATTGGAAATAACACTTGGTAGAATGCCTCAGTCATTGTAAAAATAAAAGGTTAAATCCCAATCTTAAGGGTCCCCTTCCGCCCCGCCCATGGAGCATCGTGAGAGAGGTTGATCGCGGGATGTGTCTCAACAGGCCAGGGAACAAGATCTGCTCGTACACTAGTTATATTCCAAGGGATGGAGTAAATGAGCTGAAATGTATATAAATTAATCTATAAACCTTTGACAAACAGAATATGGACAGAAAGGTGAAGTAAAGATGAAGAATTTAAGAGGAAAACAAAGACAAGGGACGAAATTTTATGCAATGATGCAAATGGTACGAGTTTGCAGCACAAGAAGCCTGAGAACAGTTAGGGTTGGCAACTTTTTCCCGTCCTGTTATCCGTTTAAGACGGGACAAGGAGATTGCCCCATTTACATACCCAAATTTATTTATTTATTTATTTTGGTAGTTTTTTGATAATTCATTTTATTACCCTCATTCATTGGAATGAGACAATAGGTAAATTAAGATTTTTATTGTTTATCATATTATTTGGATAATTTTATCTGTCATTTTCTATTAAAATTAATGAAATTTCGTAGAATTTTTCAAACTAAATTATTGAATTCTTAAAAATAAAAAACCTAAACAAAATAATAAACGGGTCAGTACGGGGTCCTTGTTACTTGCACCCCCTCGGGGCGGAATTCTCCGCCTCGTACCCGATCCAATTATTCGATTAAATCAGTAATACCTGTTCATGTTTGATGGATATTTTTGCCATCATTAAGAACAGTGAAGTAGGAATATAATGGTTTCCCATTGAAATGTCAATTTTTATGCATGGAAAAATAAACATTGATATTAATTTTTTTAAATCAAACTTTGACGTAGAAAATTATGCAGGCAACATGCATGGCCCTCAGATTAATGTTTTCCGTTTTGTCTTGTGCCTATATTTCAAATAATTTTGACCAGTTCAGGATATTTAAATTGTGAATTGATAGATCCAATGGTCACCATCACCGGTTAATTCTAAGAGCGCCTCCACACACATCGGTGAATAAATGTTTTAACCTTTGAATCTTTAAACAAGATGGTCCAACATAATATCAAAATATATCGAATTTGAGTCTCACCGTCATTTTATATGTTAATCTTTTGATTAGAAAAACAAAAGGGAATTTGACCCACACAGATGTTAAAAACAAAATCCAAACTTGAGACAAACCCACATCAAATGATTAAAGCTTTTTATCGACTCGAACTCAATTTATTGAATTAGAGAACAATAAATTGCAAAGCTCGAGGTGTTTATCGAGAGTCACTTGAACATCAACTACTTATACTTTAATTAATAGTATATTAGCTTCATTTGGTACAAACAAGTGGAGGTTTATTGATTTAAACTCGAACTCATCATTAATCTCATCATTAATGTATCCATTTTTCAAAACAGTTTCGCTACAACTACAGAAAAAATTGACAGAATTTTTACGGAGAAACACTTGATAGATTTTCATTGATTTTTAACATAACAAATATAAAAATTGCACCATACAAATGCTACCAACACAGTATCTGTATCATTTCTGTCAATAATTCTCTGTACCTATGGAATTATTCTTTTCAAAATATAGACATACAAAACATACAATCAACATTAAATGCGTACAATACACACAACACAAAAGGGTCTTAGTCAAAACACTACATCCTATAACCATCAAACCTACTCATTCTTTTGTCTCCTTTCCAATGCACCCAATGCAACCATGTCAATTTGCAGAGGAAGACTTTCAATACAACAATCCCACCATGTAAATCTATATATAAAATTAACGGTTGTAGATGAGATGTAAATCACATCTTGTCGTTTTTAACGACTTAAATTTTTAGATAATATAATTATTTTGGCATCAGACCCCGTCGGAAGATTCTATTCCACTTTCTCAAACTAAAAATTTAAACTTTTAGACAAGATATTTAATTAATAAAATTTAAATGAAAATAGGTTATCTCTCTCGTAATAATATAAATTTTTAGACGATAAAGTTAACGGGCAGGAAGGAGGGTAGTGGAGGACTTGGTCATAGGTAGAGTTAAGACGACAACACAGTGCACCGAAAGAGACTCAACCTAAAAAATCTGATTACTAGCGTTTGATTTTGACTCCTGAAATTAAGCAACAAATTAAAAATCAAATTGACTTGGTCATTCTCTAATACAAAACTGTTGTATTTATTGTTCATATACAGTGGAACACAGAATTATGGAACGAATGTGTTTGGCTAGGACTAGAGCTAGTATAAATATTGATGATGTAACCCTACTATTCATACGAACCAGGTAAACACTCGTATTGATTTCTCTCTCCTCTCTCTTTATTATTATGCGTAAAATTGAACAAAAATGCTAAGATGACTTTGAGATGTTTAAAACAAAAGTAATGACTTCACAAAGTAATGTAGGTCTTTGTTTTTTTGTCCCTATCGAGTCGTTAATTTCAAATGCCAGCTTGCAATGCCCTTATAATCAATTTGCTTTTTGAATTCAAAAATAAGAAAAATACAATTTTTAATATGAACTTTACGAGCAGTTAATGCTTTAAAAATATATAAGATTATTATAATCTACACGATATTTTCTTGATTCTCTCTGATTTTATAGCAGTTTCATTAATTGATAGAGTAATTATTTTAAATTAATTTATTTTCTAGTAATTTGTAACTTATGGCAGTTATTTCTTAATTATTTTTTTGTCCAAAAAAATAATAGATTTTTTTATTATTTACAAGCCATTTTGACAACACTAATTGGACAATATTAAAAATTTTAAAGCAAAATTTGACATTGGAGATTAACATGTCGTATTATGTTGATTTAAAACATGCAAATAATAGGTTGATGAGTAATTTATTTTCTAGTAATTTGTAACTTATGGCAGTTATTTCTTAATTATTTTTTTGTCCAAAAAAATAATAGATTTTTTTATTTTTTACAAGCCATTTTGACAACACTAATTGGACAATATTAAAAATTTTAAAGCAAAATTTGACATTGGAGATTAACATGTCGTATTATGTTGATTTAAAACATGCAAATAATAGGTTGAGTGAGATCATCTACGACACGTACACGTTCACATTGCCACAATAAATATATTAATTAAATTAATTAATTAATCTAAAATCCCATTGGCATGGTTGAATGAATATTCAACCTCAAGTTGCAACCGGGCCATGTGAAATTAAATTAAATTAAAGTAGATTATTTTGGATTTGTGATAATTAAGCAATAAGTTATATACTCATAATCTTTATCGATATGCGGGATATTTCTAAAAATTGATTCTCAATATATAAAACAGCACATCAAGCATAATTTTAAATATCAACTACCAATTGAATTTCTTTACAGAAAACGATAAAAATAATTGCATTTTAATTCTCAAAGCAAGCTCAAGCATATTGTCATAAAATTTACATGTTTAACAAATCAAAACTTATCAATATCTTGACCTAACTTTCATTTTGAGCCAAAACAATCACAGAGCGAATTTGTTACTACTTTAATCTGTCCTGTAAATTTATTATTGAAGATCCCTAAATTAATTAAACTCATCGAATTGACTTCTTACATTATAAATAATTGTATCTATTGTTATGAAAAATGACCATTTTCAAACTTCTCTCACGTGAATTACAAACCATTATAAATCTATTTGATGAAATCTGAATTCCAATAGTTGACATTTTTGTTGCATGCAGATTGTGAGCCACTCATGAGTTGATAAAATATGGTTGCAACTTGCACACAACGTTGAAAATTCAATAAAAGGGAAATAATAATTACTATGGAAACGCGTCCAATTTATATATTCCACGAAGAAAATGAAATTGGCATCTTCTTGACTTGGTAGACTTTGATATACGTAGCCAAGTCTCCCCTGCAACGTGCAATGACTTTTGCCCCATCGACCTATATTCTTTCCTTCACGTAGATTTTAAATTTAATTTTACTTTAAATACTTCGTTATCATATAAATTATTATTATTATCGTTAGATAATGTCACTTAAACTCAGACTCGATTTAGATATTAAATTATTTTATTTCAAGAAAAAATAAAAATAGTATATATATTTTTGAAGTTACTTGTGAATATCTTCAATTATATATGGCAGGAATATGTTATAATGATGCCAAGTTAATGGACCTAGCTAGTGGTGGTAACAACTAACAATAGAGTAGATAAAGATAATTGATGCTTATCTTCTATAGAAGAAAACAAAAACAATATATCTACAAACATATTTAACCAAGTTGCAAAAACTGACTTTGACTTTTCAGCTTATAAGAAGGTGCCAGCATGACGCGTCGGCAACATAGCTCCATCTACCACCTTACCACTTATTTTTATCGAGAAAATAAAAAAGGATTTGCGGGAATTAAAATTAGATTTTTAATATATTTTGATAAAAAAAAATTGAAATATGTGGTTAAAAAGTTGTAGGATTCATGAAAAATATAATTAATATTAATTGTTTGATTTTGACATAAATTAAAATCTTATTAGTTTTTAGACTCATAGGATCCTCAATTTTTGAAATGGAATAACCCAATAAAAAACTATTGTTTATATCATTATTAGTGATTGTTCGATTATTATTGTGACTAACAATAAATGAGAATGAAAAATATAGTCATTACGAACTCCCACGCAATAGATAGAAATTCAATTATGATGACTTGGTATGATGAATAACGATCATATTTTTCATTTTAATGGGAAAATAATGAAAAACAAACAGGGGCTCACATTTAAATGAGACGGAATCAATTTAGTCCCCGTTTAGCAATCGAAAAGCTATTTTTGGTATTGAGAAATTGTTTTGATCATATTTAAATTATATTATGGAAGTACTTTTTTTTATTTTTTTTTAAATGGAATAATTTTTAGAGAAGCTTCTTGTCGAATGGACTATTGATAAAATTGAATCCGTCGAAATGTAGGAGTCTAGAAGGTCATGGAAAACTGTATTGATGGGCGGGGCATCTTTCGAACTTGAAAATTCAAAAGTGAGAGTAAACCTTTAACTTTATTATGAGAAGAATCATTAAATGAGGAGATAGATGTAAATATGAAATTTCAGTCGGTAATGGACAAAAGAGAGTACAACTTCTCAACCAATAGGAAGAGTTATGTGGCACACAGGTTCTTTTGGTCCCATTAACATTTGACACTTCCAAATACTTACAATTTTTATGTCTCTCTCGTCAACAAAAGCAACTAACCAGTATTACAAACACTATGCCCACTTGCACCTCACCTCCATCACTCTATTTTGTTTCTTTAAACCTTTTTTTTTTTTTTTTTAATATGGGAAATAAACGGA
>NW_019237607.1:0-907 GCF_002742605.1 Olea europaea var. sylvestris | reverse complement strand
CCCTCTTCTCTTTTCCTTTGTTTCCAAGAAAATCCCTCAACATCTTTAAACAGAAAATGGATACTAGTTCAATAGGTGAAAGCACAACCAGTGATTCTATATCTATGGCACCAATCTCCGCCGCCTCGACTTTGCCGGTGACAAAGTCGCCGGAGAGTCTTTGCCGTGTCGGAAGTGGCAGCAGTGCGATTATAGATGCGGAGGTCGGTGTTGAAGCTGAGTCTAGGAAGCTCCCTTCTTCAAGATTCAAAGGTGTAGTCCCTCAACCTAATGGCAGGTGGGGTGCACAAATCTATGAAAAGCACCAAAGGGTTTGGTTAGGCACTTTCAATGAAGAAGATGAGGCAGCCAAGGCGTACGATATCGCGGCCCAAAGATTTCGAGGCCGAGATGCAGTCACAAACTTTAAACCATTGTCGGAAACTGAAGAAGATGACGTTGAAACAGCCTTCTTGAATTCTCATTCCAAGGCTGAGATTGTCGACATGTTAAGGAAACATACATACAGTGATGAACTCGAACAAAGCAGGAAGAACTACGGCTTGTTCGACGGCAGTGGCCAAAGGATCATGAATAAAGACGGCCTTTTCAGCTCATTTGGTGGCGGCGATAGGGCAGTGAAATCCCGAGAACAGCTCTTCGAGAAGGCGGTAACTCCTAGCGACGTGGGGAAGCTCAACCGCCTGGTTATTCCAAAACAACACGCCGAGAAACACTTCCCTTTAAAAAGTGGGAACAATTCCAAAGGGGTGCTTTTAAATTTCGAAGATATGGGTGGAAAAGTATGGAGATTTCGATATTCATACTGGAACAGTAGCCAAAGCTACGTGTTAACAAAAGGATGGAGTAGATTTGTGAAGGAAAAGAACTTGAAGGCCGGTGACATTGTGAGCTTTCAACGATCGAC
>NW_019237606.1:0-1994 GCF_002742605.1 Olea europaea var. sylvestris | reverse complement strand
TTGTTACTCATGATCTGAAGTGTGGTATGAGTATCTTTGTATGACTTAATTCTTCATTGTTATATATTTTCTAATTTTCCATAATCTAATATAATATTCTCAAGTCAAGCATTATTTATTATGCTCATTGGACTTTGGCAAATGGAATGATGCAATTTAAGCTTTATGCTTACTGTTGAACATTCTTTGAAGGCTTTCTTTTCTTCTAGTTCCTGCTCATTCAATTTCTTCGCTGTTTTCCCCGTTCTTTTACCTTTTTTTATTTCTTACCCCGAAGTAAATTTGTTATTGCCCTATTTTTCATTTGCTTTTGCACATTTTTCATTTCGAAATTTTGTGGAATTATATTTGAGATGTTGTTTTGGGGATTTACTTCTTAAATTGCCTTGATACAAAAGAATGAAATTGATTTTGTTTGAAAAACTTTATTCTCGCCGAAAGTAATGTAATAAGATAACCAAGAAACAGGCTTCCCTGGAATTTTCATACTCAAAATGTTTGCACTAACCTGAATTCTGTTAGCATTTATCTTCCCAAGAGATTTTTCAATGTCATTGAAGCTGCATTATACCCATGTTAATGCCTCTTTGCTTCTCTTTAGAAGGCATGAGGCTCTGTTCTTATATATAAGCTAAGGGGAACAAAGAAATTGGTAGATACCTCAGTAAACTAAGTTTGAATCGGAACCAAAAAGACTTCGATATGATGTTTATTGTGCAATTCACATGGACTACCGCAACAATTTTCTTCTGTATGTTGATTATTACATGTGAGCTTACATCCTATATGTGAATCTTAAAATTTTCCTGAATCAAATTGGAATGACAATTTGATATGATTCTTCTATTTTTTTCACCATTCTGATTGTTGGTATTTTTTATGTCCGTCATTTGATTTTCGGAATTTTTAATTATTCTCTCTTCTTAAAACCTTTTGCTCACTGTCTTTACCTGAAAAATACCTGGAACTCCTCTATATGCAGTAAATATATTTGCTGGTGGCATGGCTTTCGATAATTCTTTTCTTCAATCTAGATTTGTTTTACATATCCAGGCTTCAAAGAGGAGATTGGAGGAATTAAGGGGGGTAATTATTCCCCAGAATTCGGAGTGGTACAAGATGCTGATCGTCTAGATGCAATTGGTGCTATAGGTAACATTCATCCTGGACCAATTTCAATGTTTTCACTCGCAATATTTGTGTACATGGCAATTGGTTTTCTGTTGTAGATATTTCAATTTGTTTATTTATTTTAGTAATGCTTGCACTTGAGGGTCACTCTATATTTCTTCCTACTGATATTGTTCCTGTGGAGTATGAAGGGCAGGTCCTCTCCCTTCTGACCCAATTAAGTTGATGACTTTCTCTTGTTTCACTGCTGATACTTGTAGTTAAAAATAATTGATTTATGCCAAATTGAAAATCAAAGTGAAAGTCAAATTATTGAGCTCAAAATCGTCAATGAAATGTTGACCGAACAGTCTTGAAAAATAACTCTGGAAATGCCGAAGATAACCTGCAAAAAAGGCAGAGGGGGGCTCCTGCAGGACACTAAGGTTCAGCGTGGAAAGAGTTTACAAACGGTTTAGTTTATAAATAGATAGAATTAAATGGTAGAAAAGTTGATAGTACTGATGAGTCCATTAAAATGTGTAGTTGAAAATGAAGTTTGATCATTTATAAGTTAATTTATAAAGTTTGCCAAACGGAGGCTTATATGACCTTAGAATTTACAATTATATAACAAGAGATATAGTTGATTAGAGACTTTAGGAGAGTGAATTTGGTATGTAAAATTGAGCGTAGCTGAAGTGCTTTTAGGAAACACTATTTAGAGTTGTAGTATGTCCCATATAATCCTCTTTGGACTAGACTGATAGTCTTAATATTTTGATTAGAAAAAAGACATCTTGGTGACAGAGCTTATCTATCGTGTTGCAGATTTGGTCTGTAATTTTATCCGAGACACAAATGATCTATTTGAGATCCACGGT
>NW_019237605.1:0-1994 GCF_002742605.1 Olea europaea var. sylvestris | reverse complement strand
TTTTTTGAAAATAGTTGGGCTATAGATTGTACAATATGAGGAGCTAATATTTGATGATACTAGTGATTATTTAATCTTACTTGCAGAACTCGAGATCAGTAGCTTGGAGGAACACACTAAAGCTCCTATAAATATTCAAGAAAATAGCACTACAAAACTTGAAATTAACAGTTAGTTGGAAACCACTTGCAACAGCTAAATCCGTGGAATCTCAACCAGACACTGCAGGGGCGAACTCACTGGAAGAAGATGACAGTGAATAGCAAGGAACGAGATAATGGATTCAGAAAGTATAATTCCTTGATAATGTACTTTCTGATCGAGGAAACAGGATGGTGACTAGAAAAAGACTTGCAACTGAACTCGAAAACATGAGCTACCGATCTCACATTGAACCAAAAAATCTGACTGAAGCTCTAAATTATGAATTTTAGATGTTAGCCATGCAAAAAGAATTCGCTCAATTCGAGCGAGATAATGTTTGGGGGCTAGTGCCCAGGACCAAAAGATATGAATGTTATTAGAACCAAATGGATATTTGAAAATAAATCTGATAAACATGGTAACATTGTTAGGAACAAGGCAAAACATGTAGCACACGGGTATACCATACACTAAAATTAAGGGAGTGAAATTTGAAGAGACTTTTACTCTATGGCTAGACTTGAATCTATTAGGCGTTTGCTATCTATAGCATGCCAAATAGGACAAACTATTTCAGATGGACGTCAAGAGTACATTCCTGAATGGGATCTTAAATGAGGAAGCCTATGTCGAGCAGCCAAAAGGATTCATTGATCCGCATCTAGAAGAACACGTGTTCAAACTTAAAAAAGGCATTACATGTTTTGAAACAATTTCCCTGAGCTTTGTATGAAAGGCTTACTTTGTTCCTACTTAAGAAGGGCTATTTAAGAAAAGGAACAAATAAAATACTGTTCATCAGATACCTAAAAACTGGCCCAATTGTGGCTCAAATCTATGTAGATCAGATAGAATTTGGACGCACATCCGAAACAAAATTCATGGAATTTGTCAATCTTATGCAAAGTAAATTCGAAATCAGTATGGATGGGTGAATTAAATTAATTCTTTAGGTTTGGAAGATAGATGCAGGTATCTTCAACTCACAGGCGAAGTATGTGAAGAACGGTCAAGAAATTTGAACTTGAAAGCACCAAGTCCGCCAAGACTCTCATGACCACGTCCTTAAAACTCTGCAAAGATGACCAAGGGAAGAACATCGACCCCAGCCCGTACAAGAACATGATTGACAGTTTTTCTACCTGACTGCAAACCATCCTCATATAGCTTTCAGTGTTCGAGTTTGTGGTAGATATCAAGCTGGACCAAAGGAATCCCACCTGGCAGTTGTCAAACGAGTCAGTCAGATACATTAAAAGTACTTCTAATATTTGTTTATGGTACACTAAATACTCTTAACTCTCTCTTTGTAGGATACACAGACACTGTTTGTTCAAGAAACTTAGATGACAGGAAAAGTACATCAGAAGGATGTTTTTACATGGTTAACAATCTTATCTCCTGGCTAAACAAGAAATGAAGCTCTATTTCATTGATACTACAGAAGTTGAGTAAAAGCTACAAGTAGTTGCTGTACACAACTACTCCGGATGAAGCAGATGCTTAGTGACTATGGTATTGATCAAGATTCTCTTGCAATGTTTTGTGATAAATAAACTGCTATAAACATTTCAACATTCTAGAACTAAGCACATTAATAGATGTCATCATTTCATCAGAGACATAGTTGAAAGTAAGATTATTGTCCTAGAACACATACAAACTGAAAGATAAATTTACTCACTAAGGATTTAGATATTGTTAGATTTGAAATTTTACGGAAAGCCATAGACATATGCATGTTGCATTAAACACGTGTTTACCGTATATATTTTTTCTTATTCTGTGTGTTCACTTAATAGCATGTGTGTTACATTTATATGAAAAACAAGGGGGGGGGGGGGGGGGGG
>NW_019237604.1:0-1994 GCF_002742605.1 Olea europaea var. sylvestris | reverse complement strand
ATGTGAGAACTTTGCTGTGAAGTTATTGCTATAGGATCGATGTTTGCAATCGATAATGATAATGTAACTTAAAAATGTACAACACCATCATTTGGTCATGTAAAATATAACTTCAACTAGTTTTGGACATCAAACCCATGTAAGCGAGTGGTGTTACAATGAGGTTGGAATATGTGGTTCGGTTATGGCCAACTCCACCCTAGCGAGTGCATTTTCTGATTCGTAGGGTACACTCGTATTTGAATCGCTTGTGTCATGTGAATAGTTTTATCCCCTCTCCATTTACATTCGCCGTCCACATGAACAAACTTTTCTTCTTGCAACACAACAAATTTCAAATGATTACTCATACCTAAGAAATTGAAAATACAATGGTAAGTATTCTGTACAATTAATATGTTAGTATTTAATAGCATGAAAGTAGCACATTCTCAAATATTTAAATCCATGCAATAGCAAAAAGTCAAATCAATAGTTGAAATGTTTATCCCGACAGTTTCTAAATGTAGAATTCGTCAATTGAAATATATATCCCGACAATTTCAAAATGTCGAGTTTGCTAGTTGAAATGTCTAATTCGATGGTTTTTGCAGAACAAATTACAGTGGAACTTTCGAAAATGATTGGAAGCATATCTGTGGGTGATTGGAACAAATTCTTCGTCACATTAAGTCAAGGACAACCTTAATAATTTTGAGAACCTAGACGATTCATTATTATGAAACCCTTAAACGTAAATTTTTTTTACATGCGTTAAAATACTTAAATATTTAAATAAATCGTATATTTACATTTTAAACAAATACTTGGTATGATTCAAAACATAAAGTAGCAAATTTAAGTTATTTTCGATAAATCATATTATGGACATTATGGACTCATGAAAAATTTATTTTGAATAAACCAAATTCAAGTTATAACTTATTAAAGTAAACCACTTAATGTGTAATATTTCTTTTCAAATTAAATCATATTACCATAATAATACTAGACTCGTTTGATAGCTCATAATTAATTATGTATATTAAACTCAAGAAAAATTTATTTTAGATAAAATTGAACTAAGCTAGAATCGATCAAATAAATTATTGTTAAATAAAATTTTAATTAATTTATCTTTTAAATTTATACTAACTTAATTGGGCTTTTACCATGGTTTTCATTTGAAGCCCCCCATTAGATGTGAGGCCCTAAGCCATTGCTTAGTTGGCTTTGGCTTAGGGTCGGCCTTGCATTAAGTATGACAATCAATATTGTAATATCAAATGACAAAATCTTCTTCCCAAATAATTTGCACAATAAATTATTAAAGTGATGATTCTTGAAAATATTTATTGGTTTGATTGGAAGAAGTTATTCAAAACATGAATGATAATAATCAATTTTCAACTACATGACAACACATTCCCAAATAAATAACTTAATGATTCATTAAATATGGAATCCTTCACAACATTTTATGGAGAATTTAGAAAGATTTCAAAAACCGAACAAATCAATGAATAAGAGTTTCAAAAATTTGAAATAAATATGGCCGTATTGTATTTAATATTTACAAAATGGTAAGTTATAAGATAAAAATATTAACAATTTATAAATAGTTAACATCTCAAAATGGATGATAAATATAAGAGTAATGTCTTCTTGATGTAGTAATAAAGACGGATAAGAAGTTATAATTTGTTAATAGTAAGAACGTATGTGTTTATATTAACTTTTCAAATTCTTTTATCTCTCTCTCTCTCTCTTTTTACCAAAATTCATATTATCCAATATAATAATCATATATCAAATATTTATATTAATACACAAATTACATCGCATCATAACATTAATGGCATTGAAATCAAGCATTAAATACTCATAAAAAGGTGTCATTAAAAGTAATTTGGACATTTCACATCAAAAAGTGACATTTTTGAGTATTTTTAGTGAAAATGAAAATTCTTCATCTAGTACTTATGACGTTTAGTTTCCTACCATATAATTATACA
>NW_019237603.1:0-1994 GCF_002742605.1 Olea europaea var. sylvestris | reverse complement strand
ATCTCGTAATTGATCGGATCATATTAATGAAAGAATTATAGTTTCAAGGTAAACGAACGAGTTTGGTTTTGTCAGACCATTTGTCATTTCTCGTGACATGTGTTTCCCTGACACATTACTAGATGTCAATTTGGGACAGCGAGTGTGATTGGTGATAAATTAAAGGGTGTTTTAAAAAGGTGTTTTAATTTATCAATTTTGATTAGATCAAAATAATATTTCACGTTGTTAGGCATCGTGATCGGGAACCTGATGGATCATACACAAAAGGAAAATTGGAGGATTATGATTTGTTAATTAATTAATTTAACAAGTGTTGAATAAATTAATTAATTGGGTTGCTTATTTATAGGCCCAAATTGATTAATTGGATTAATTACTTCACGGACCAAATTTGATTAAATGGGTTAATTAAATGTTGGACCGGGTCAAGCTAAGCCCATTTGGGCTTATATAAATATGATCAGGGTTTTCAAAATTGTAGTGATTTTTCATTATCCTTGCTACCACAAGAAAAAACCCTAATAGTACAATCTTGTTTTCTGTGTGGATCACCATTGGAGGCTGGACAATTTGACAGTTGTGGGTGGCGAATCAAGATAATTGGAACAAAGAAAAAGCAAAGGGGTTTGCAGATCTAGAAAAAATTATGACTTTTATCACAATTTCTATCTAAACACAAAGATGAATCCTGGTGGAAATAAAAAATTATTTTAATTTCCGCTGCGCATGTTAAGTAGATTTCCAACAATCTATACACGGAATGAACGGGGATTTATTAAACTTTGCTTTTGAAGGAAATTATTGGAAGGAATTTACCCTAATCTCTTCAAATTGGTTCATGAACTTTTTAACATAATATATACCTTAATATGGGCAGAAGATTGCGGTCCAGTGGCAAAAACGCATGTTAGAACACGTTGTTACATAATTGATTCTGATTTTATTAACGGCTTGCAAGTAAAAATGACATTAGTTAATTACGCTATCATTCCTATACAGTTGCTAATTATACTAAAATCTTGTCCTTTTGCGTAAAAAATTAATGTTATTGAAAGCAAATTTTCTTGGTAGGAATTAATATTTATAGAGTAATTGGATACAGGTTACAGTCAGTCGAAGATTTAATTCTTCACTTTCACTCTAATAAATAATTTTTATATCCCTTTTTCTTAATTTGGTAGTCTATGTTTTATCCTAATTATACAAGCAACTATTTGGTTGAACCAAGCCAGAAGACTTCCCGTCGGCATTAATGCATGATGACTGAGCCGGTTCATTGTTGTAAGTCAGTTTAATGTCTTCCAGTGTAATATCACTACATGGATATTGTTTACTACAATCAAGTTTCATTGCAATTTCTATTGACGAACTTCCATATATGTCTTGATATGTTATGTCATTAATCTTCACACCTGAAACCTGAAAAAGAAATAAGAAATAAGACCCTCATCCGGAAGTAATTTGCTAGTTAATTGTGTAAATTCATTGAAATTTTTTTGTGAACAAGTTCCCATCGATTTGTCCCAAAAGCAAAGAGTAACTATGCTACGGTAATTACCTGATCAGGGCACTTGTGGTCGTCAGGGCAGTAATTTTGGTCAATAATTATTGGGTTTTCAACATTAACCAGGACAACATGCTGGAAAAGAACATATTTAACAAATCTATTGCTTGGCCTTGCCCATGTCTTCATCCTCACCCCGTTTTGAGTTCATGTAAATGTAACTGTTTTAACTGTCACATTTTGCACTCCAGGTTCTTGCAAATCCCAGCCTGAAAATTTTAATAAAAATACATGAACTCGACAACAAGTAGTAGGCAGATAAATCATAGGGATGCATATTTTTGGATATGTATTTAATAAAAAAATTATTTTATTTCTTTAGTACCTGATCCCATGACCAGGGGTGCAGGAGACTTTTTCGATCCACAAGTTGGAGGTGCCGGGGCCTATGGAGACACAATCATCTCCAGTGCCAATTTTAGAGTTC
>NW_019237602.1:0-1995 GCF_002742605.1 Olea europaea var. sylvestris | reverse complement strand
AGGGGGTAATTTCGTCATTTTTCGCGACGGTGTCGGAATGGGAACAAATTTGACTGATTGATCGGAAACAAAAATCGCGCCGTTGGCAATTTCGTCATTTTTCGAGATGGTGTCGGAATCAGCTAAAATTTAACAGTTTAATCGTAAACAAAAATCGCGCAGAGGGTAATTTCGTCATTTTTCGCGACGGTGTCTGAATCGGCTAAAATTGGACAGATTAATCGGAAACAAAAATTTCGCCGGTGGCAATTTCGTCATTTTTCGCGCCGGTGTCAGAATCGGCTAAAATTTGACTGATTGACGGGAAACAAAAATCGCGCCGAGGTCAATTTCGTCATTTTTCGAGACGGTGTCGGAATCGGCTAAAATTTTACTGATTGATGGGAAACAAAAATCGCGCCGGGGAAATTTCGTCATTTTTCGCGATGGTGTCGGAGTGGGCTCATATTTGACTGATTGATCGGAAACAAAATCACCTTGGGAGCAATTTCGTCATTTTTCGCGACGGTGTCTGAATCGGCTAAAATTTGACAGATTAATCGGAAACAAAAATTGCGCCGGGCAATTTGGTCATTTTTTGCGATGGTGTTGGAATCGGCTAAAATTTGACAGATTAATCTGAAATAAAAATCGCGCCGGGGGCAATTTGGTCATTTTTTGCCACGGGGTCGGAATCGGCTAAAATTTGACAGATTAACCGGAAATAAAAATCGCGTCGGGGGCAATTTCGTCATTTTTCTGGACGTTGTCGGAATGGGATCAAATTTGACTGATTGATCGGAAACAAAAATCGCGCGGGGGGAAATTTCGTCATTTTTCGCGACGGCGTTGGAATGGGCAAAAATTTGACAGATTGATCGGAAACAAAAATTGCACCGGGGGCAATTTCGTCATTTTTCGCGACGGTGTCGGAATGGGCTCAAATTTGACTGATTGATCGGAAACAAAAATCGCACCGTGGGTAATTTCGTCATTTTTCGAGAGGGTGTCGGAATCGGCTAAAATTTTACAGATTAATCGGAAACAAAAATCGCGGAGGGGGCAATTTCGTCATTTTTCGCGACGGTGTCTGAATCGGCTAAAATTCGACTGATTAATCGGAAACAAAAATTGTTCCGGGGCAATTTCGTCATTTTTCGTGACAGTGTCGGAATGGGCTCAAATTTGACTGATTGATCGGGAACAAAAATCGCGCTGGGGGCAATATAGTCATTTTTCAAGACGGTGTCTGAATCTTCTAAAATTTGACTGATTAATCGGAAACAAAAATCGCGCCGGGGGCAATTTCTTCATTTTTCGGGACGGTGTCGGAATCGGCTAAAATTTGACTGATTGATGGGAAACAAAAATCGCGCCTGGGGCAATTTCGTCATTTTTCGCGACGGTGTCGGAATCGGCTAAAATTTGACTGATTGATGCGAAACAAAAATCGCGCCGGGGGTAATTTCGTCATTTTTCGCGACGGTGTCGGAATCGGCTAAAATTTGACTGATAGATCGGAAACAAAAATCGCGCCGGGGGCAATGTCGTCATTTTTCGCGACGGTGTCGGAATGGGCTCAAATTTGACTGATTGATCGGAAACAAAAATCGAGCCGGAGGCAATTTCGTCATTTTTCGCGACCGCGTCGAATTAGGCTCAAATTTGACTGATTGTTCCGAAACAAAAATCGCGCCGGGGTAAATTTCGTCATTTTTCGCGACGGCGTTGGAATGGGCAAAAATTTGAGAGATTAATCGGAAAAAAAAATCGCTCCAAGGGCAATTTCGTCATTTTTTGAGATGGTGTCGGAATCGGCTAAAATTTGACTGATTGATGGGAAACAAAAATCGCGCCTGGGGCAATTTCGTCATTTTTCGCGAAGGTGTCTGAATGGGATCAAATTTGACTGATTGATTGGAAAAAAAAATCACGCGGGGGAAATTTCGTCATTTTTCGCGACGGCCTCGGAATGGGCAAAAATTTGACAGATTGATCGGAAACAAAAATCGCGCC
>NW_019237601.1:0-1995 GCF_002742605.1 Olea europaea var. sylvestris | reverse complement strand
AATGAAAAAACCCAAAGTTATCATGAAATCAAAAACAACTTTTCATTGCCTCGGTTCCAATCGAATTAGACTAGCACTTCGCCGAAATGAAAAAACCCAAAGTTATCATGAAATGAAAAACCACTTTTCTTTGGCTTGATTGCAATCGAATTAGACTAGCAATTTGCCAAAAAGGAACGAACCTGAAGTTATCACGAAATGAAAAGCCACTTTTCATTGGCTCGATTCAAATCTATTTAGATTAGCTATTCGCCAAAAACGAACAAACCCGAAGTTATCAAGAAATAAAAAACCACGTTGCATTGGATGGATCCCAATCAATTTAGACTAGTAATTCGCCAAAAATGAACAAACTCGAAGTTATCATGAAATCGAAAACCACTTTTCATTAGTTGGATTCCAATCGAATTAGACTAGCAATTCGTCAAAAATGAACAAACCCGAAGTTATCATGAAATGAAAAACAACTTTTCATTGGCTCGATTCCAATCGAATTAGAAAAACGAACAAACTCGAAGTTATCATGAAATCAAAAATCACTTTCATTAGCTCGATTCCAATCGATTTAGACTAGCAATTCGCCAAAAACGAACAAATCTGAAGTTATCATGAAATGAAAAATCCCTTTTCATTGCCTCGATTCCATTCGAATTAGACTAGCAACTCGACAAAAATGAACAAACCCGAAGTTATCATGAAATGAAAAATCACTTTTCATTGCCTCGATTCCATTCGAATTAGACTAGCAACTCGACAAAAATGAACAAACCCGAAGTTATCATGAAATGAAAAATCACTTTTCATTGGCTCGATTCCAATCCAACTAGACTAGCAATTCGCCAAAAATGAACAAACCTGAAGTTATCATGAAATCAAAAACAACTTTTCATTGGCTCCATTCCAATCGAATTAGACTAGCAATTCGCCAAAACGAACATACCTGAAGTTATCATGAAATGAAAAACCACTTTTCATTGGCTCGAATCCAATCGATTTATACTAGCAATTCGCTAAAAATGAAAAAGCCCGAAGTTAAATAATAAACAACTTTTCATTGCCTCGATTCAAATCAGATTAGACTAGCAATTCGACAAAAATGAACAGACCCGAAATTATCATGAAATCAAAAACCACTTTTCATTAGCTGGATTCCAATCGAATTAGACTACCAGTTCGCCAAAACGAACAGACCCGAAGATATCATGAAATCAAAAGCCACGTTTCGTTGGCTCGATTCCAATCGATTTGGACTAGAAATTGGCAAAGAATGAACGAACATAAAGTTATCATGAAATAAAAAACCACTTTTTTGGCTCGATTCCAATCGAATTGACTAGCGATTCGTAAAAACGAACAAATCGGAAGATATCATGAAATCAAAAACTACTTTTCATTGGCTCCACTCCAATCGATTTAGACTAGCAATTCGCAAAAAAAGAAGAAACCCGAAGTTATCAAGAAATTAAAAACCACTTTTCATTGGATCGATTCCAATAGATTTAGACTAGTAATTGGCCAAAAATGAACAAACCCGAAGTTATCATGAAATCAAAAACTGCTTTTCATTAGCTGTATTCCAATCGAATTAGACTAGCAATTTGTTAAAAACGAACAAACCCGAAGTTATCAAAAAATGAAAAACCACTTTTCTTTGGCTCGATTCCAATCGAATTAGACTCGCAGTTCGCCAAAAACGAACAAATCTAAAGTTATCATAAAATCAAAAACCACTTTTCATTGGCTCGATTCCAATCGATTTAGACTAGCAATTTCCCAAAATCGAACAAACCTGAAGTTATCATGAAATCAAAAACCACTTTACATCGGTTCGATTCCAATCAAATTAGACTAGCGATTTGCCAAAACGAACAAGCCCGAAGTTATCGTGAAATCAAAAGACATTTTTCATTGGCTCGATTCCAATCCATTTAGACTAGCAATTCGCAAAAAACGAACAAACCCGAAAGAATCATGAAATCAAAATCCACTTTTCAT
>NW_019237600.1:0-1995 GCF_002742605.1 Olea europaea var. sylvestris | reverse complement strand
CATTTTTGGCGAGTTGCTAGTCTAATTCGATTGGAATGGAGCCAATGAAAAATGGTTTTTGATTTCATGGTAGCTTCGGGTTTTTTCGACTTTGGCGAATTGCTAGTCTAATTCGATTGGAATGGAGCTAATGAAAGGTTGTTTTCGATTTAATGATAACTTCGAGTTTGTTCAATTTTGGCGAATTGCTAGTCTAATTCGATTGGAATGGAGCCAATGAAAAGTGGTTTTCGATTTCATGATAACTTCGAGTTTGTTCGTTTTCGACAAATTGCAAGTCCAATTCTATTGGAATCGAGCATATGAAAAGTGGTTTTCGATTTCATGATAACTTCGGGTTGGTTCGTTTTTGGCGAATTGCAAGTCTAATTCGATTTGAATGGAGCCAACGAAAAGTGGTTTTTGATTTCGTGATAAATTCGGGTTTGTTCGTCATTGGTGAATTGCAAGACTAATTCGATTGGAATCGAGCCGATGAAAAGTGTTTTTCGATTTCATGATAACTTCGGGGTTGTTCGTTTTCGGCGAATTGCTAGTCTAATTCGATTGGAATCGAGCCGGTGAAAGGTGGTTTTCGATTTAATGATAACTGCAGGTTTGTTCAATTTTGGCGAATTGCTAGTCTAATTCGATTGGAATGGAGCCAATGAAAAGTGGTTTTTGATTTCATGATAAATTCGGGTTTGATAGTTTTTACTAATCGCTAGTCTAATTCGATTTTAATCGAGCCAATGAAAAGTGGTTTTTGATTTCATGATAAGTTCGGGTTTATTCATTTTTGAGGAGTTGTTATTTTAATTCGATTGGAATGGAGCCAATGAAAAGTGGTTTTCGATTTCATGATAACTACGGGTTTGTTCTTTTTTGCGAATTGCTAGTCTAATTCGATTGGAATTGAGCCAATGAAAAGTTGTTCGTGATTTCATGATAACTTCGGGTTCGATCATGTTCGGCGAATTACTAGTCTAATTCGATTGGAATCAAGCCAATGAAAGGTGGTTTTTGATTTCATGATAACTTTGGGTTTGTTCATTTTTGGAGAAATGCCAGTCTAATTCGATTTGAATCGAGCCAATGGAAAGTAGTTTTTTATTTCATGATAACTTTGGGTTTGATTATTTTTTACGAAATCCTAGTCTAATTCGATTAGAATCGAGGCAATGAAAAGTGGCTTTCGATTTCATGAAAACTTCGAGTTTGTTCATTTTTTGTGAATTGCTAGTCTAATTCGATTGGAATCGAGCCAATGAAAAGTGGTTTTCGATTTCATGATAACTTCGGGTTTGTTCGTTTTCGGCAAATTGTAAGTCTATTTCGATTGGAATCGAGCCTATGGAAAGTGGCTTTCGATTTCATGAAAACTTCGAGTTTGTTCATTTTTTGCGAATTGCTAGTCTAATTCGATTGGAATCGTGCCAATGAAAAGTGGTTTTCGATTTCATGATAACTTCGAGTTTGTTTGTTTTCAGTAAATTGTAAGTCTAATTCGATTGGAATCGAGCCTATGAAAAGTGGTTTTCGATCTCGTGATAGCTTCGAATTTGTTCATTTTTGACGAATTGATAGTCTAATTCGATTGGAATGGAGCCAATGAAAAGTGGATTTTGCTTTCATGGTAGCTTCGGGTTTGTTCAACTTTGGTGAATTGCAAGTCTAATTCGATTGGAATCGAGCCGATGAAAGGTGGTTTTCGATTTAATGATAACTTCGGGTTTATTCAATTTTGGCGAATTGC
The DNA here is from genome assembly GCF_002742605.1 of Olea europaea var. sylvestris. NCBI lineage: Eukaryota > Viridiplantae > Streptophyta > Magnoliopsida > Lamiales > Oleaceae > Olea > Olea europaea. Next base: position 260 of record NW_019237600.1, on the reverse strand, counting down.
TAGTCTAATTCAATTGGGATGGAGCCAATTGAAAAGTGGTTTTTGATTTCATGATAACTCCAGGTTTATTCTTTTTTGGAAGTTATTAGTTTAATTCGATTGGGATGGAGCCAATTGAAAAGTGGTTTTTGATTTCATGATAACTCCGGGTTTATTCTTTTTTGGAAGTTATTAGTTTAATTCGATTGGAATGGAGCCAATGAAAAGTGGTTTTCGATTTCATGATAACTACGGGTTTGTTCATTTTTGGCGAATTGCTA
>NW_019237599.1:0-1995 GCF_002742605.1 Olea europaea var. sylvestris | reverse complement strand
ATTCTCACTAACTAAAGTGTCATTTTCTTCAACGATCCTGTGAACTAATCACAGATGTTAAAGTTTAGCCGTCACTAAATACTGAGCTCGAATTTTAACTATTCAACAAAAAAATATTTAAGTAATCGCTCTACCCATTTTTTAGGGTGACAGTTTCTGACACGAATTCATGTTGTCTACTCTGCTCATTCTCAAGTTCTCAACTCATTGAGATATTTGACCAATCAAATTGATCTCACCCATTAATGAATCAAAGAACTATTAAAATCACAAACAAAGATACATAATCATGTCAAGGGATTTAGATAAAATACACAGCGGTCTAATGGAATTTAATTCTCCACACGATCATGCTGTAGAATTAAATTCGACACGTGATCTATTCAATACACTCCAAGTGTACCAGTATCACATTTAACTATTTCTGTGATAATGATAAATCAAAAACCTAAATAGTGAATCGGTCAACATTACAACTTTTCAGTACAAGATGTCAATCCTTATACATTCGTTGTGTACAAATTATTTATGATCAAAATATAAGTTATATCACACTGTACTTCTCAACGTAAGTACTCAACTTATATTATTTCAAGTGATCATGGGCACTTTAATTCGCATGGTCAAAAATAATAATAAAATAAATAAATAAAACCACAACTTATAATTGTTTTATCATAACAAAATATGCTATATGGGCACACTACCTAACACTTAGAACACTTTTATTCGAATGACCGATGATATCATTGGATAAACATTTGTAGCTGAAGTTATATAAGTGGAAATGTGAAATCATGATTATCAGATTATTAAATATCGAAATGGAGATACTGTTGATTGAGTCATGGGCCACTTGTTTCTTCTTCTTTTTTCCCCCATTTTCTTATGAAATTTGAATAGTTGTCTTCGACGAAAGCTTCAATTAAGAATGAAAACAAGAAATGGTGGCACCTAGAAGCACTTTGAGGACCAAGAGTATGCAACCACATCATCTTGTGATGAAGCATATTCAAAAGTCAATCTAGTTATAGTTGAGATACAACCCATAATTTTCAGTTGCTATTAGATTTTCTTAAATGTACAGACAAATAGAAGTGACAAAAAAGAATTCATGTAGATGACTCCAAAAGTATTTTGGACAAAGCATAGTTTGTTGTTAATTTTGTTATTTTAGTTAAATAAATTGTTATTGCTATTTTCTCTATGTAATACTACCCTAAAGAGATCGAGGGTATTATTTGTCTTGTTAGTAGTCCTTAGATATGCTTGATAATTATGGCCCCCAAGTTAAATATTTCTTTCAATTATGTCACTCAACTTACCTTAAAATCCTAATCACTACGGGTTATCTTTAGTTATCATTTTCAATTTTCAACAACATGCGTGTTGTACACCCTCTAAAAGTTGGATAACACCATAGTTATCTTAGCTGGGTTTAGTAAAAATTGGTCCTGGACATCCCTTTTCCCATTTGAATTGAATGGGAAGTTCAGGGAAAAATGACCTAACTTAAGGAAATATTGATATCTTGCATGGCATTGAATTTGGCACTGCAACAATGATTTCAGTTGTTTAAAATTGAAATATTGATGTATTGATTGTGATCCACTACCTTTTAATCCTTATTGATATCATATAGCTGAATCTAGAAGTACATAGAACTTTCAGATGAAGATTCAGACATGAGCAATAGTTGTATCTGTTGAAAATAAAAAATTATGGGAAGAAAGACTAGAAAGAAAATTCAGAGAATTCTCAAAAAATATTTGTATTCTATGGCTTAGTTTTATAAAATGTCTCAAGCACAATGACTTTTATAGGTACAAAGGATCCCAAATACATTGTATGAACTTAAGAGATTAATTAATGACTTTTCCTACATGCTATAAATAATAGGATACAAAGAACCATTTGGATATATGATTTAAATAAATACATGAATATTAAATAAACTAATTCATGTATCAAATTTTTTCATCATTCATTAATCAA
>NW_019237598.1:0-1995 GCF_002742605.1 Olea europaea var. sylvestris | reverse complement strand
ATCGTTCTCGAGGTATTCTTGAATTATCACAAAAGAGCTATATCGAAAAGGTACTTAAAAGATATGGCATGCAAGATTGTAAACCATGTGACACCCATGTAGCTAAAGGAGACAAGTTCAGCTTAAGTCAGTGCCCTAAAAATGACTTGGAAATTAAAGAAATGCAGAAGATTCCTTATTTCTCAGCTATAGGGAGTTTGATGTATGCTCAGGTTTGTACGCGTCCGGATATAACGTACATTGTTGGGATGCTAGGGAGATATTTAAGTAACCCGGGAATGGATCATTGGAAAGCAGCCAAACGGGTCATGCGGTACTTACAGAGAACAAAAGACTACATGCTCACATACAGGAGATCGGATCAGTTGGAGATCATCGGTTATTCTGATTCCGATTTCGCGGGATGCCAAGATAGTAGGAGATCCACTTCAGGCTATATTTACCTGCTTGCTGGAGGTGCTATTTCCTGGAAGAGTGCTAAGCAGACACTCATAGCTACTTCCACCATGGCAGCGGAGTTTATAGCGTGTTACGAGGCATCAAATCATGGAATATGGCTGCGTAATTTTGTCACTGGGCTGCGCATTGTGGACAATATAGAAAGACCACTTAAGATATTTTGTGATAATAAATCAGCAGTGTTGTATTCCAATAACAACAGGAGCTCGACAAAGTCAAAACACATAGAGATCAAGTTCCTTGCTGTTAAAGAAAGAGTTCAGAGTGGACAGGTGTCAATAGAGCATATTGGGACAAACTCCATGGTTGCGGATCCGCTTACTAAGGGATTGATACCCAAGGTCTTTCATGAGCACACTGCTCATATGGGTATAATGTCTCTTGAGGATATCTAGTTTCAGTGGGAGTTTGCATTTTTGCTTTTCATATTGGACACATGTACTGTTATTTTGGATACGGTTTAAAGTTAAAGTTATTTTCAGTTATAAAGTTATTTGGTTAATTATCTCTGAACTTGTTTAAAATGATCTCACTAAGGTATTAAGGTGGACCAGTTGGAAATAGGCATGTTACAGATCACATTACATGTAATTTCCATGCTACACATCCATGTTTGATCCATGTCATTCGGTTATATTGATATACGTGACCATTGATGGGTTTAGCTACATGAAAGTAGCGAAAACCGCTTTGATCCTATGTTGATATGATTGATGGACGGGATTGTTTGGGGATACATTCGCTAATGATAGCAAAATTCTAAGTACTCATAAGGTTATGTTTAATGCACAATTATAAGGTGACACATATAGCCCAAGTGGGAGATTGTAAGAATTTTTAATTAAAGATGGGCTTGTATGTGTGAATAATTGTGTATTAAATTATAGGCTATCGAATTCGGTTGAGCCCAATTAAAGTGATCTAATATGGTTTTAGTTTTGGGCTTTAATGTATCCAGTTTAAGTATGGGTTTACATATGTGTAGAGACCGGGCCCAAGTCCTAATTCTATGATGGGCCGAATTAGGTCAAAGGGCATCCTCATATAAATAGGTTATGGTCCCCAGATCACAGCAGATTATTGTTCATTCTCTACTGCATCCCATCACAGAGAGGAAAAGGAGACTGCGTGTAGATTTGGAAGATCATACCGCGAAATCCATATTGCATTAACTATGTCAGATTCAGGTATGCTTCCGCTTTAATTATTATATTTCTTGATGATTTAACATGAAAGATCCGGTATTTTAAAGTATTAAAATTATCCAACACTCTATATTCTCCATTCCTTGTTGCATTGTGAACCATATGTATCAATCTTTAGTAAAGTGTCATAAAATTTTATTTGACCAACTGGTAAGTGATAAATCCATCTCTGGGAACACGTGGCTATTGTTAAATTTTGTGGTTTGTTGAAATCTATCATGTTTTTATGCCCAAAAGACATAACTGGCGATGTTTATGTCTATTTCCAAAGGATTGAAGACAAGAAATCTAAGTTCTTCCACCTCATGTGGACATTCAGGTGATTTCCATC
>NW_019237597.1:0-1995 GCF_002742605.1 Olea europaea var. sylvestris | reverse complement strand
AATGAAAAGTTATTTTTTATTTCATGATAACTTCGGGTTTGTTTGCTTTTTACGAATTGCTAGTCTAATTCGATTAGAATCGAACCAATGAAAAGTGGTTTTTGATTTCATGATAACTTCAGATTTGTTCGTTTTTGGCGAATTGCTAGTATAAATCGATTGGAATCGAGCCAATGAAGTGGTTTTTGGTTTCATGATATCTTCGAATTTTTTCATTTTGGCGAATTGGTAGTCTAATTCGATTGGAATCCAACTAATAAAAAGTGGTTTTTGATTTCATGATAACTTCGGATTTTTCGTTTTTAGCGAGTTGGTAGTCTAAATTGATTGGAATTCAGCCAACAAAAAGTTGTTTTTGATTTCATGATAACTTCGGGTTTGTTCGTTTTGACGAATTGCTTGTCTAATTCGATTGGAATGGAGCCAATGAAAAGTGGCTTTTGATTTCATGATAACTTCGAGTTTGATTGTTTTTGGCGAATTGCTAGTCTTATTCGATTGGAATCGAGCCAATGATAAATAGCTTTTGATTTCATGATAACTTCGAGTTTGATTGTTTTTGGCGAATTGCTAGTCTTATTCGATTGGAATCGAGCCAATGATAAATAGCTTTTGATTTCATGATAACTTCGAGTTTGATTGTTTTTGGCGAATTGCTAGTCTTATTCGATTGGAATCGAGCCAATGATAAATAGCTTTTGATTTCATGATAACTTCGGGTTTGTTCGTTTTTGGCGGATTAATAGTCTAAATCATTTTGAATCGAGCCAATGATAAATAGCTTTTGATTTCATGATAACTAAGGGTTTGTTCATTTTTGCGAATTGCTTGTCTAATTCGATTGGAATCTAGCCAAAGAAAAGTGGTTTTTTATTTCATGACGACTTCAGGTTTGTTCGTTTTTGGTGAATTTCTAGTTTAAATCGATTGGAATAGAGCCAATGAAAAGTGGCTTATGATTTCATGATATCTTTGGGTTTATTTGTCTTAGCGAGTTGTAGTCTAATTCGATTAGAATCCAGTTAATGAAAAGTGGTTTTTAATTTCATGATAACTTCAGATTTGTTCATTTTTGGCGAATTGCAAGTCCAATTTGATTGGAATTGAGCCATTGAAAAGTGGTTTTTGATTTCATGATAACTTCGGTTTTTGTTCCTTTTTTGCAAATTAATAGTCTTTTTCGATTGGAATCGAGCCAATGAAAAGCAGTTTTTCGATTCATGATTACTTCGGGTTTGTTCTAATTGGCGAATTGCTAGTCTAAATCGATTGGAATCGAGCCAATGAAAAGTGGCTTTTGATTTCATGATAACTTCGGGTTTGTTCGTTTTGGCGAATTGCTAGTCTAATTCGATTGGGATCGAGCTAATGAAATGTGGTTTTTGATTTCATGATAACTTCGGGATTTGTTCGTTTTTGGTGAATTGCTAGTCTAAATCGATTGGAATCGAGCTAATGAACAGTGGCTTTTTATTTCATGATAACTTCGGGTTTGGTCGTTTTTAGTGAATTGCTAGTCTAATTTGATTGGAATTGAGCCAACGAAAAGTGGTTTTTCAGTTCATGACAACTTCATGTTTGTTCGTTTTTGTTGAATCGCTAGTTTAAATCGATTGGAATTGAGCCAATTAAAAGTGGCTTTTGATTACATAATATGTTCGGGTTTGTTCGTTTTGGCGAATTGGTAGTCTAATTCGATTGGAATCCATCTAATGGAAAGTGCTTTTTGATTTCATGATAACTTCAGGTTTGCTCGTGTTTAGCAAATTGCTAGTCTAGTTCGATTGGAATCGAGCCAATGAAAAGTGGTTTTCGATTTCATGATAACTTCGGGTTTGTTCGTTTTGGCAAAGTGCTAGTCTATTTCGATTGGAATAGAGTTATTGAAAAGTGGTTTTTTGATTTCATGATAACTTCATGTTTGTTCGATTTTTGCGAAATGCTAGTCTAATTCGATTGGAATCGACGCAATGAAAAATTGGTTTTGATTTCATG
>NW_019237596.1:1827-1995 GCF_002742605.1 Olea europaea var. sylvestris | reverse complement strand
TGGGCCCAAAACGGACACCGTGTGCAACAGTTACGCTCAATTCTTCGTACGCCGACAATCCAAGCGTTCCAAATATGCAAGTGTTCGTTCTTTTGAAGAATGGTTGAACTCCCCCATACGTCACGACAAAGTGGTGAGTTCAATCCAAAACGGTCGCTACATTTCCAT
>NW_019237596.1:0-1699 GCF_002742605.1 Olea europaea var. sylvestris | reverse complement strand
CAAAAGTTAAGCTCAATTCTTCGAACGCCGACAATCCAAGCGTTCCAAATATGCAAGTGCTCATTCTTTCGAAAAATGGGCGAAATCCCTCATGGGTCACGATGAAGCGGTGAGTTCAATCCAAAACGGTTGCTATATTTCCGAAAAGTACTTATTGTCCCAAAACGGACGTCGTATGCAAAAGTTACGCTCAATTCTTCGTACGCCGACAATCCAAGCGTTCCAAATATGAAAGTGTTCAATCTTTCAAAAAATGGCTGAACTTCCCCATGACGGACACCGTGTGCATAAGTTACAATCAATTTTTCGTCCGTCGACTCTCCAAGTGTTCTAAATATGTAAGTGCTTATTCTTTCGAAAAATGGCCAAAATCTCTCGTACGTAACGATGAAGTGGTGAGTTCAATCCAAAACGGTCGCTACATTTCCAAAAAGTTCTTATGGGCCCAAAACGGACACCGTGTGCAAAAGTTACGCTCAATTCTTCGTCCGCCGACTCTCCAAGTGTTCTCAATGTACAAGCGCTCATTCCTTCGAAAAATGGCCAAAATCACTCGAACGTCACGATGAAGTGGTGAGTTCAATCCAAAATGGTCGCTACATTTCCAAAAAGTACTTATGGGCCCAAAACGGACGTCGTATGCAAAAGTTACGCTCAATTCTTCGTACGCCGAAAATCCAAGCGTTCCAAATATGCAAGTGCTCATTCTTTCAAAAACGTCTGAACTCCCCCATACGTCACGACGAAGTGGTGAGTTCAATCCAAAACAGTCGCTACATTTTCAAAAAGTTCTTATGGGCCCAAAACGGACACCGTGTGCAACAGTTACGCTCAATTCTTCGTACGCCGACAATCCAAGCGTTCCAAATATGCAAGTGCTCATTCTTTCAAAAACGTCTGAACTCCCCCATACGTCACGACGAAGTGGTGAGTTCAATTCAAAACGGTCGCTACATTTCCAAAAAGTACTTATGGGCCCAAAACGGACACCGTGTGCAACAGTTACGCTCAATTCTTCGTACGCCGACAATCCAAGCGTTCCAAATATGCAAGTGCTCATTCTTTCAAAAACGTCTGAACTCCCCCATACGTCACGACGAAGTGGTGAGTTCAATCCAAAACGGTCGCTACATTTCCAGAAAGTTCTTATGGGCCCAAAACGGACAACGTGTGCAAAAGTTACAATCAATTATTCGTCCGCCGACTCTCCAAGCGTTCGAAATATGTTAGTGCTTATTCTTTCGAAAAATGGCCAAAATCTCTCGTACGTAACGATGAAGTGGTGAGTTCAATCCAAAACGGTCACTACATTTCCAAAAAGTTCTCATGGGCCCAAAACGGACACCGTGTGCAAAAGTTACGCTCAATTCTTCGTCCGCCGACTCTCCAAGCGTTCGAAATATGTTAGTGCTTATTCTTTCGAAAAATGGCCAAAATCTCTCGTACGTAACGATGAAGTGGTGAGTTCAATCCAAAACGGTCGCTACATTTCCAGAAAGTTCTTATGGGCCCAAAACGGACGTCGTATGCAAAAGTTACGCTCAATTCTTCGTACGCCGACAATCCAAGCGTTCCAAATATGAAAGTGTTCATTCTTTCAAAAAATGGCTGAACTTCCCCATGCGTCACGATGAAGTGGTGAGTTCAATCCAAAACGGTCGCTACATTTCCAAAAAGTTCTTATGGGCCCAAAACGGAC
>NW_019237595.1:0-1995 GCF_002742605.1 Olea europaea var. sylvestris | reverse complement strand
GTCTATTTCGATTGGAATCGAGCCAATGAAAAAGTGATTCTTGATTTCATGTTAACTTCAGGTTTGATCATTTCCGGCGAATTACTAGTCTAATTCGATTGGAATCGAGCTAATGAAATTGGCTTTCGATTTTTTGATAACTTCGAGTTTGTTGGTTTTTGGTGAATTGGTAGTCTAATTCGATTGGACTCGAGCCAATGAAAAGTGGCTTTCGATTTCATGATAACATCGGGTTTGATCGTTTTCGAAAAATTGCTAGTCTAATTCGATTGGAATCGAGCCAATGAAAAGTGGTTTTCGACTTCATGATAACTTTGGGTTTGATTGTTTTCGGCAAAGTTTTAATATAATTTGATTGGAATCGAGCAAATGAAAAGTTGATTTTGATTTCATAATTAGATTGGAATCGCGCCAATGAAAAGTGGTTTTTGATTTCAAGAAAACTTCGGGTTTGTTCGTTTTTGGCGAAATGCTAGTCTAACTTGATTGGAATCGAGCGAATGAAAAGTGGTTTTTGATTTCATGATAACTTCGGGTTTGATCATTTTCGACGAATTGCTAGTCTAATTTGATTGGATTCGAACCAATGAAAAGTGGCTTTCGATTTCATGATAACTGTAGGTTTGATTGTTTTCGAAAAATTGCTAGTGTAATTCGATTGGACTCGAGCCAATGAAAAGTGGTTTTCGATTTCATGATAACTTCGTGTTTGATCGTTTTTGGCAAATTGCTAGTCTAATTCGATTGGAATCAAGCTAATGAAAAGTGATTTTTTGATTTCATGATAACTTCGGGTTTGTTCGTTTTTTGCGAAATGCCAGTCTAATTCGATTGGAATCGAGCCAATGAAACGTAGTTTTCGATTTTATGATGACTTCGGGTATGTTCATTTTCAAAAAATTGTTAGTCTAATTTGATTGGAATCAAGCCAATGAAAAGTGGTTTTCGACTTTGTGATAACTTCGGGTTTGTTCGTTTTCGGCAAATTTTTAGTCTAATTCGATTGGAATCAAGCCAATGAAAAGTGGATTTTTGATTTCATAATAACATCGAGTTTGTTCGTTTTTGGCGAATTGCTGACCTAATTCGATTGGAATCGAGCCAATGAAAAGTGGTTTTCGATTTCATGATAACTTCGGCTTTGATTGCTTTCGGCGAACTGCTAGTCAAATTCGATTGGAATTGAGCCAATGAAATGTGATTTTGATTCCATGATAACTTCGGATTTGATTGTTTTTGGAAATTACTAGTCTAATACGACTGGAATGGAGCCAATGAAAAGTGGTTTTTGATTTCATGATAACTTCGGGTTTGATCATTTTCAGCGAATTGCTAGTCTGATTTGATTGGCATCGAGCCAATGAAAAGTGATTTTTGATTTCATGATGACTTCCGGTTTGTTCATTTTCGGCTAATTGCTAGTCTAATTAGATTGGAATCGAGCAAATGAAAAGTGGTTTTTGATTTCAAGATAACTTCAGGTTTGTTCGTTTTTGGCGAATTGCTAGTCTAATTCGATTGGAATCGAGCCAATGTAAAGGGGTTTTCAATTTCATGATAACTTTGGGTTTGTTCATTTTCGGGTATCTTTTGATTTCATGATAACGTCGGGTTTGTTCGTCTTTGGCAAATTGCTAGTCTAATTTTCTTGGAATCGAGCAAATGAAAAGTTGTTTTTGATTTCATGATAACGTCGGATTTGTTCATCTTCGGCAAATTGCTAGTCTAATTCGATTAAAATCGAGCCAATGAAAAGTGGTTTTTGATTTCCTGATAAATTTAGGTTTGATCATTTTCGGCGAATTGCTAGTCTAATTCGATTGGAATCAAGCCAATTAAAAGTGTTTTTGATTTCATGATATTTTCGAATTTCGTCGTTTTCGAAAATTGGTAGCCTAATTCGACTGGAATTGAGCCAATGAAAAGTGGTTCTTGATTTCATGATAACATCGGGTTTGTTTGTCTTTGGCCAATTGCTAGTCTAATTCGATTGGA
>NW_019237594.1:0-1995 GCF_002742605.1 Olea europaea var. sylvestris | reverse complement strand
CAAACACTTCAGTAAGGTGCAAAATAAGGAACCCTAATGAAGTGTTCAGGGGAACTCTAGGGTACATCTGATGTATTTTTTTTTTCTACAAAGTGGAATTTATTATTATTTGTGCTTTCTACTTAAATCACTATTTATAAGATTTCTTCACAATATTGCAGGATTCATTCTGTAATGAACCAAGTCAGAATTATGTGGAAGATGAAAGATAGAGAATCATATTCAGTTGAGTGGGTCACGACGCTTTTCTGCATCTTTTTTACTGCTTTCTTTGGCCTCTCATTTTCAGCTTTTTTCAGGATTCAAAATTTAATGCAGAATCAGTGTTCCACTTATCTTTTCTACAAGAGGAACACTAATTTTCCAGGTTGATTATCTAGCTAAGGTTTAATTTCCTGGTACTCTTTGTCTGCAAACCATATAAGCAGAAAGGAAGAGGTATCCATGTGTTATGTTGTGTGCCAACAAAGTTTAGTTTTGATGTAATACTTTTGACAATTATCTGTTGATTTATAACAATATTACACTGTTTATTAGTAAGTTCGATTATATGTTTTACTTTATTAGTTATTTGAGCCAAAAACAAAGTGCCTTCAATCATTTTGTAAGAATATGATATGAGTTGGGTGTTTGGTTGGTGAAGCGCAGTGCAACCCGACTTAAATTTTGATTGAAAAAAATAAATAAAATTGTGTTCACTATTAGTGATTAAGGCCGTTGACACCTTATTTTGAAGGTTGTAATGTATGCTATTTCACAATTTGAGGTAAGCGATTTGTCATGATCACAGATAGTGCTTTTGGAGTGAATTAAACTACACCACGTGTTAGAATTTAGTTTAATAGCATGGCCTTGTGGGGGATAGGTGATTAGTTTGATGTGAAGAAGAAAAAGTGTTGCCACCCACTTCATATTTAGTTGTAAGAGACACATCAATATATCACTACAAACAAAAATGGCATTTTGTAACACATAAAATGCAACATATGTTATTTGACTGTTGCTAAAGGTGTCTATCGTAACAAAAATGTAAGTAAATTTTGCCTTTGGTAAACATAATTGGGATTTGACAATATTTTTTAAAAGAATGTTGCTAATGTCACCTTTTTTCAGCCTTTTTGCAACGTTTATTGAGTGTTGCAGAAAGTTTTATTTTTCGCAACGTTTATTAATCATTGTTAAGCCTTTCCATCGAAATCCTCTCACTATCAGTTCCTCCTCATTGTCGACCACCATTGCTGCAGCCCTCATCCCTCCTCTGCCACTGTCCTATCTCTCTTCTTCTCTAGTATGTTTCACCTTCTATATTGCTTTCCCAATTTTTTTTGGAGTCGGATAATGAAGTTTTTGGTGGTGCTTTGATATTTCTGGAGTCTTCCATGCTCGCACTTCGGATTCGGATTGCTATAGAGAAATAGGAGACCCAACTGATGGTCCAGATTCATATATCTACAGCTACTGTAGTGGCAGAAAGTCCAATTGCCCATTCTGCTCATCCCTAAAAAAGCCGATGCTTGACTATGAAAAGCGATTTCTTTATGCCCTTGTTAAATCTAATTGTGGGTTCAATGAAATTTAAAGTTTGATGATGTATTTAAATAGCCTTCTACACATTGCTGATTATTATTAATATTGTGCGCTTATTTTATAATTTTCTTAATTGTGTTCTTGATTGATGGATTTTCTTTATTTCTCAAGAAAATTTATGTTTTTCTTAATTTAGTTTGGATACGCTTGCCTAACTTTTATTCAAAAAATGGCATTGTGGTTGTCGCCGTGTTTGATCTGCCTTCTTCTACTGTATCTCTTTTTTTTTTTTTCCCAATTTTTTTTTACCATAATATTTTTCAATTCTAAGTTTAGGATTTTCGCCCAATCTCTGTCCATCAAATCAGTTTTCAATTTCTGTATAGTAGGAGAATGGCTTGAATGTGAGATTATAAACAATTGTTATATTTAGTTTTGCAGTTCTAGTGTTTAACTGCTTAATACATT
>NW_019237593.1:1810-1995 GCF_002742605.1 Olea europaea var. sylvestris | reverse complement strand
CAGAAATGTAGCGACCTTTTTGGGTTTAGCTCACGATTTTGTAATGACGTATTAAGGTTTTCGACCATTTTTTAAAGAATGAAAACACGCATATTTGGAACTCTTGGATTGTCGACCTTCGAAGAAATGATCGTAACTTTTGCAGACGGTGTTCGTTTTGGGACCATAAGTACTTTTTGAAAATG
>NW_019237593.1:1041-1363 GCF_002742605.1 Olea europaea var. sylvestris | reverse complement strand
AGGAACGTGCACCTGCATATTTGGACTGACGGCGTTCGAAGAATTGAGCATAGCTTTTGCAGACAGTGTCCGTTTTTGGGACCATAAGTACTTTTCAGAAATGTAGCGACCTTTTTAGGTTTAGCTCACGATTTTGTAATGACGTATTAAGGTTTTCGACCATTTTTTAAAGAATGAACACTCGCATAATTTGAAACCTTGGATTGTCGACCTTCGAAGAAATGATAGTAACTTTTGCAGACGGCGTCCGTTTTGGGACTATAAGTACTTTTTGAAAATGTAGCGACCCTTCTGGATTGAAGTCACAACTTTGTCGTGACGT
>NW_019237593.1:724-982 GCF_002742605.1 Olea europaea var. sylvestris | reverse complement strand
TTTTTAAGGAACGTGCACCTGCATATTTGGACTGACGGCGTTCGTAGATTTGAGCATAGCTTTTGCAGACAGTGTCCATTTTTGGGACCATAAGTACTTTTCGGAAATGTAGCGACCGTTTTGGGTTTAACTCACGATTTAGTAATAACGTATTAAGGTTTTCGAATATTTTTTAAAGAACGACAACGCGTATATTTGGAACTGTTGGATTGTCGACCTTCGAAGAAATGATCGTAACTTTTGCAGACGGTGTCCGTT
>NW_019237593.1:0-692 GCF_002742605.1 Olea europaea var. sylvestris | reverse complement strand
CGGTGTTCGTTTTGGGACCATAAGTACTTTTTGAAAATGTAGTGACCCTTCTGGATTGAACTCACAACTTCTTCGTGACGTATGAAGGATTTTAACCATTTTTTAAGGAACGTGCACCTGCATATTTGGACTGACGGCGTTCGTAGATTTGAGCATAGCTTTTGCAGACAGTGTCCGTTTTTGGGACCATAAGTACTTTTCAGAAATGTAGCGACCTTTTTAGGTTTAGCTCACGATTTTGTAATGACGTATTAAGGTTTTCGACCATTTTTTAAAGAACGAACACTCGCACAATTTGAAACCTTGGATTGTCGACCTTCGAAGAAATGATAGTAACTATTGCAGACGGTGTCCGTTTTGGGACTATAAGTACTTTTTGAAAATGTAGCGACCCTTCTGGATTCAACTCACAACTTCGTCGTGACGTATGAAGGATTTTAACCATTTTTTAAGGAACGTGCACCTGCATATTTGGACTGACGGCGTTCGAAGAATTGAGCATAGCTTTTGCAGACAGTGTCCATTTTTGGGACCATAAGTACTTTTCGGAAATGTAGCGACCGTTTTGGGTTTAACTCACGATTTAGTAATAACGTATTAAGGTTTTGTACCATTTTTTAAAGAACGAAAACTCGCATATTTGGAACTGTTGGATTGTCGACCTTCGAAGAAATGATCGTAACTTTTGCAGA
>NW_019237592.1:0-1995 GCF_002742605.1 Olea europaea var. sylvestris | reverse complement strand
CGCTTGGATTGTCGGCGTACGAAAAATTGAGCGTAACTTTTGCACACGGTGTCCATTTTGGGCCCATAAGTACTTTTTGGAAACGTAGCGACCGTTTTGGATTAAACTCACCACGTCATCGTAACGTAAGAGGGATTTTGGCCATTTTTCGAAAGAATGAGCACTCGCATATTTAGAACGCTTGGAGAGTCGGCGGACAAAGAATTGAGCGCAACTTTTGCACGCGGTGTCAGTTTTGGGCCCATAAGTACTTTTTGGAAATGTAGCGACCATTTTGGATTGAACTCACCACTTCGTCGTGATGTATGGGGGAGTTCAACCATTTTTAGAAAGAATGAGCACTTGCATATTTGGAACGCTTCGATTGTCAGCGTACGAAAAATTGAGCGTAACTTTTGCACACGGTGTCCGTTTTGGGCCCATAAGTACTTTTTGGAAACGTAGCAACCGTTTTGGATTAAACTCACCACTTCATCATAACGTAAGAGGGATTTTGGCCATTTTTCGAAAGAATGAGCACTCGCATATTTAGAACGCTTGGAGAGTCGGCGGACGAAGAATTGAGCGTAACTTTTGCACACGGTGTCTGTTTTGGGCCCATAAGAACTTTTTGGAAATGTAGCGACCGTTTTGGATTGAACTCACCACTTCATCGTGACGTACGAGGGATTTTGGTAATTTTTCAAAAGAATTTGCACTTACATATTTAGAATGCTTGGAGAGTCGGCGGACAAAGAATTGAGCGCAACTTTTGCACGCGGTGTCCGTTTTGGGTCCATAAGTACTTTTTGGAAATGTAGCGACCGTTTTGGATTGAACTCACCACTACATCGTGGCGTACGAGTGATTTTGGCCATTTTTCGAAGGAATGTGCGCTTGTGTATTTAGAACGCTTGGAGAGTCGACGAACGAAGAATTGAGCGTAACTTTTGCACACGGTGTCCGTTTTGGACCCATAAGAACTTTTTGGAAATATAGCGACCGTTTTCGATTGAACTCACCACTTCGTCATGTCGTATGGGGGAGTTCAGCCACTTTTTGAAAGAATGAGCACTTGCATATTTGGAACGCTAGGATTGTCGGCGTACGAAAAATTGAGCGTAACTTTTGCACACGGTGTCCGTTTTGGGCCCATAAGTACTTTTTGGAAACGTAGCGACCGTTTTGGATTAAACTCACCACTTCATCGTAACGTAAGAGGGATTTTGGCCATTTTTCGAAAGAATGAGCACTCGCATATTTAGAACGCTTGGAGAGTCGGCGGACGAAGAATTGAGCGTAACTTTTGCACACTGTGTCCGTTTCGGGACCATAAGAACTTTTTGGAAATGTAGCGACCGTTTTGGATTGAACTCACCACTTCATCGTGATGTATGAGGGATTTTGGTAATTTTTCAAAAGAATTTGCACTTGCATATTTAGAATGCTTGGAGAGTCGGTGGACAAAGAATTGAGCGCAACTTTTGCACGCGGGGTCCGTTTTGGGTCCATAAGTACTTTTTGGAAATGTAGCGACCGTTTTGGATTGAACTCACCACTTCGTCATGGCGTACGAGTGATTTTGGCCATTTTTCGAAGAAATGTGCGCTTGTATATTTAGAACGCTTGGAGAGTCGGCGAACGAAGAATTGAGCGTAACTTTTGCACACGGTGTCTGTTTTAGACCCATAAGAACTTTTTGGAAATGTAGCGACCGTTTTGGATTGATCTCACCACTTCGTCATGTCGTATGGGGGAGTTCAGCCATTTTTCGAAAGAATGAGCACTTGCATATTTGGAACGCTTGGATTGTCGGCGTACGAAAAATTGAGCGTAACTTTTGCACACGGTGTCCGTTTTGGGCCCATAAGTACTTTTTGGAAACGTAGCGACCGTTTTGGATTAAACTCACCACTTCATCGTAATGTAAGATGGATTTTGGCCATTTTTCGAAAGAATGAGCACTCGCATATTTAGAACGCTTGGAGAGTCGGCGGACGAAGAATTGAGCGTAAC
>NW_019237591.1:0-1995 GCF_002742605.1 Olea europaea var. sylvestris | reverse complement strand
TTGCTTTTCTTAAACAAGGGAAATGGTTACCCATATCCAAAAATATATTCGATTCTTATGCGTTCTTTCATTTACGCGATAAATTATTGCAATATTTGTTAAAAATATGCTTTTCAATAAATAGAAACATTTAAGACAGAAATGTCATATATCCACAGCCAATTCATGGTTATATTCAAATGTATAAATCAACCCATCAAAGTTTTGGATTGACCATATATACACGAAAGTCGATCACATACAACATTAGGAACCACATTACATAAAAATTCGCCATAATTTATAGTCAACAGATTCATTACGCATGCAGATACTCTGGATTGAATGCAACAGACTCCCGGTAAATCAGCTCCTTCATCTGTTCTTCAGTCAGGGCATGCTGCTCAAAGTCGAAGCTAAAAGGCGTCAAGCAGATAGGCTCATCGCTTATGTCGTGGAGTGAGTTCAAGTAGGGATGTGCTAGTGCATCTTCGACTGAAACCAAGATAAAATCATTACAAAGGAGTAAGTAATTGGAGTCTTAGTCCAACATGCAGCAGATTAATTCTAGCATCAAAGTAACTCAGAGAAGTTTGGTCATATGCAAATCAAGTAGATACAAGATGACGACTACAATTAAAACTTGAAAATCTAACTGGGTTGATAATGGATATCCTCACCCGTAATCCTTTGTCGAGGATCAAATGTCAACATCTTTTCAATGAGATCGATAGCAAGAGGCTGCACACGTGGAAACTTTTCAATAAATGATTGTCGGTGAGAAGGAGGAAGTTGTCGGATGTATCTCTTTGCATTTTCGTTCAAAAATCCCAACTCAGCCTCTGACGGGGTGCCAATCAGCTGAAATGCCAGCAAGCTTCTAGGTCACGCTTAAGCACAGTACTAATGGATCAACATCACTAGAATGTGTTGACATATTAAATGGTAATAATAAATTGTTCGACATGATGCCTTTTAGAGATATTTAAGGACGGTAAAAATAGCACATTTAAGAAAATTCAAATATACGGAGGAACAGTCATTGTTCCCTCAGATACTCCATGATCAAGAGCAGAGAAAAAATATGGCCCAAAAATACATATACGGGGTCTCGTCTGGTCATCAGGCATTTGTCCTCCAACAAGGTGTAATACCCAAGAAACATACCTCCATAAGTAGACGCAACTGGTGCACATGATCTCTACCAGGAAATAATGGCTTCCGATCCATCAGCTCCATGAAAATACACCCCACTGACCAAACATCTATAGCTGTAGTATAATCAGATGAATTTAATAACAGCTCTGGTGCTCGATACCACCTTGTAACAACATATTCTGTCATAAAATCAGTTTCAGATGTGACCCGAGCTAATCCAAAATCACATATCTTTAGGTCACAATTCGCGTTCAGAAGGAGATTGCTTGGCTTCAAGTCCCTATGCAGAACATTTGCCGAATGTATGTACTTTAACCCACGGAGTATCTGATACAAGAAATACTGCACCAAAAACATGGAAAAGTTGATTTTCCCTAATGAGATTAGTAAACCTATTGAGAGCATACTTTACTGGCAGGAGAGCACCAGTATGATAACAATGGTGGGCTAACACTGTTCGCCTCAGTTTTAAAGGACTGACATGGGGACAAAATGACAAATTCTAATCGAAGAACTATAATCTCTGTTTCATCATGTACAGTAACTTTGGATCAAGCAATAAGAGTAATGAATTGACCATGAGTCACACGAAGAGTTTGGCTTAAATACAAAATGTCTGTGGACTTGAAAACAACTTAACATATTCAAGAGGAAAACAAGCAATCAACATTCTACTGCCCAATTGGCAAGGGAATACATTACATATATTATGCACAGATTTAAGGTAGACGTCTGCATGAATCTTATTTTGCAATCAGTTCATTCTCGTTTTGGTTTTCCTGATCAAGCATCAATTTACAGAAGTAAAGCTAGAAAAGGCATGCGGCAGACTTGCATATTTGGTTTTTTAAGTCAGTT
>NW_019237590.1:0-1996 GCF_002742605.1 Olea europaea var. sylvestris | reverse complement strand
ATTTTTAGAAAGAATGAGCACTTGAATATTTGGAACGCTTGGAGAGTCGGCGGACAAAGAATTGAGCGCAACTTTTGCACGCGATGTCAGTTTTGGGCCCACAAGTACTTTTTGGAAATTTGGCGACCATTTTGGATTGAACTCACCACTTCGTTGTGATGTATGGGGGAGTTCAACCATTTTTCGAAAGAATGAGCACTTGCATATTTGGAACGCTTGGATTGTCGGCGTACAAAAAATTGAGCGTAACTTTTGCACACGGTGTCCGTTTTGGGCCCATTAGTACTTTTTGGAAACGTAGCGACCATTTTGGATTAAACTCACCACTTCATCGTAACGTAAGAGGGATTTTGGCCGTTTTTCGAAAGAATGAGCACTCGCATATTTAGAACGCTTGGAGAGTCGGTGGACGAAGAATTGAGCGTAACTTTTGCACACGGTGTCTGTTTTGGGCCCATAAGAACTTTTTGGAAATGTAGCGACCATTTTGGATTGAACTCACCACTTCATCGTGACGTACGAGCGATTTTGGCCATTTTTCGAAGGAATGCGCGCTTGTATATTGAGAACGCTTGGAGAGTCGGCGGACGAAGAATTGAGCGTGACCTTTGCACACGGTGTCCGTTTTGGGCCCATAAGTACTTTTTGGAAATGTAGCGACCGTTTTGGATTGAACTCACCACTTCATCGTGGCGTACGAGTGATTTTGGCCATTTTTCGAAGGAATGCGCGCTTGTATATTTAGAACGCTTGGGGAGTCGGCGAACGAAGGATTGAGCGTAACTTTTGCACACGGTGTCCGTTTTGGACCCATAAGAACTTTTTGGAAATGTAGCGAGCATTTTTGATCGAACTCACCACTTCGTCATGTCATATGGGGGAGCTCAGCCATTTTTCGAAAGAATGAGCACTTGCATATTTGGAACGCTTGGATTGTCGGCGTACGAAAAATTGAGCGTAACTTTTGCACACGGTGTCCGTTTTGGGCCCCTAAGTAATTTTTGGAAACGTAGCGACCGTTTTGGATTAAACTCACCACTTCATCGTAATGTAAGAGGGATTTTGGCCATTTTTCGAAAGAATGAGCACTCGCATATTTAGAACGCTTGGAGAGTCGGCGGACGAAGAATTGAGCGTAACTTTTGCACACGGTGTCCGTTTTGGGCCCATAAGTACTTTTTGGAAATGTAGCGACCGTTTTGCATTGAACTCACCACTTCGTCGTGGTGTACTAGTGATTTTGACCATTTTTCGAAGGAATGTGTGCTTGTATATTTAGAAGGCTTGGAGAGTCGGCGAACGAAGAATTGAGCGTAACATTCGTACACGGTGTCCGTTTTGGACCCATAAGAACTTTTTGGAAATGTAGCGACCGTTTTGGATTGAACTCACCACTTCGTCATGTCGTATGGGGGAGTTCAGCCATTTTTCGAAAGAATGAGCACTTGCATATTTGGAACGCTTGGATTGTCGGCGTACGAAAAATTGAGCGTAACTTTTGCACACGGTGTCCGTTTTGGGCCCATAAGTACTTTTTGGAAACGTAGCGACCGTTTTGGATTAAACTCACCACTTCATCGTAACGTAAGAGGGATTTTCGCCATTTTTTGAAAGAATGAGCACTCGCATATTTAGAACGCTTGGAGAGTCGGCGGACGAAGAATTGAGCGTAACTTTTGCACACGGTGTCCGTTTTGGGCCCATAAGAAATTTTGGAAATGTAGCGACCGTTTTGGATTGAACTCACCACTTCGTTGTGACGTACGATGGATTTCAGCCATTTTTAGAAAGAATGAGCACTTGAATATTTGGAACGCTTGGAGAGTCGGCGGACAAAGAATTGAGAGCAACTTTTGCACGCGGTGTCAGTTTTGGGCCCATAAGTACTTTTTGAAAATGTAGCGACCATTTTTGATTGAACTCACCACTTCGTCGTGATGTATGGGGGAGTTCAACCATTTTTTGAAAGAATGAGCACTTGCATATTTGGAACGCT
>NW_019237589.1:0-1996 GCF_002742605.1 Olea europaea var. sylvestris | reverse complement strand
CCCCACCCCGCGCCCCGTGCCCCTCGACTGGGCGGGATTTTTTGCCCCATTCGGGGCAGGGCGGGGTAAATTGCCATCACTAGAACTAGTACCTAGACCTAAAAATAAATCTATAATTGACTATAAGTAGGTTTTTTCAGATTAAAGGGGTGCTAGTGCATTTGAACCCTTGGAATTTAAAGTTAGATTAGTGGCCAAGGGATACACACAGAAGGAAAGTGTTTATTATAATGAGATTTTTCATCAGTTGTTAAGTGTTGTACATTTTGATTGGAAACTTGAACAACTTGATGTAAAAACTACTTTTTTACATGGTGAACTTGATAAGCAAATCTTTACGAATCAATCAAAAGATTTTAAAGATAAACTAAAATCCGATCACTTATTTCTTGAAAATATCTCTAAAAGATTTGATTATTTTATTCTCACTATAAGGTTTCAAAGAAGTAAGTTTAATCATTGCCTATATTTTCAATATGATGATGCCAATAATAATTGTGTTTTTATTGCTATATGTGGATGATATGCCCTTAATTGGTTCATCACCCAAATGGATAAATAAGATAAAAACAGATGTAAATGGCTTATTTGATATAAAAGAGCTAGGTAAAGCCCAGAGAATCCTAAATATGGAAATTGAAAGAGATAAGTTAAATTTTGTATTATTTTTGCATCAATCATCTTATGTTTCAGAGGTGTTGAAAAGATTTGGCATGTATGATTACAAATCTATTACATTACCTTTAGCAAATCATTTTGTATTATCTAAAGATCGGGTTCCATATAATGAAAAAGAAATAAAATACATGAGTAAAATTCTATACTCTAATGTGATTGGATCTATTACATATTTGATGGTTTACACTAAACTAGACTTAACTTTTGCTATTAGTACTCTTAATAGGTACATATCTAATCTGGGTCTCGATTGTTGGGAAACTTTGAAATGGATGTTAAGATATTTCAAGGGATTTATGAGGTAGGTCCAAAGTTTGGTGCTCATAAAGAAGGTGTGAAACTGAAAGGTTTTGTAGAGTGGACCATGTGAGGATAGAGATAATCAAAAATCCACTTCTTCGTATGTGTTTACTTTGTCTAACTTTTGAATTAGTTGAAAATCACAGATACAACACATAGTTGCACTATCCACGAATATATTGCTACCATTGAAGCAATTAAAGAAGTTCTGTAGCTTAGAGGTTTTTTTCATGAACTTTGTGTGTTAAATGATTATGTGATAGTATATTCAGATAGTTAATCTTTTATACATTTATGTAAAAATCCAATTTTTCACGAAAACACCAAGCACATTGATGTTAGGTTATACTTTATTAGATATATTATGTCACATGAAGTTGTGAGACTTGAAAAGATACATACACAATATAATCCTTTAGAGATGAGCACTAAGGTGTTACGAATTGTGAAGTTTAGAAGTTGTAAAGACCTTCTAGACATCGATGGAGGTATCTAATTTTCAATTTTATCGATTTCCCATTCTGGAATTGTTACTAACAAGTGATTAGATTTCTTTGCAGGTCTTTCGACACCAAAGTGAAGATTTGTTGGGCAAATTGTTGTCAAACGACCTCTCGAGCGATGATATAACTTCTAAACTGAGCGTTAAATTGACACCTCAATGAAATGACCTGACCCCAAAACTGTTTGGCCATTGAAAGCAGCCTAAATTAATTTGTGGTATTTATGGTTCATTTCCACTTATTTGGATGGCTTATAAATGGAAACCTACTTAGCGATATACTTAGCCCATTTGCCCTCCTATTTGGTTGACCCATTATTGTATCCTAATGTTAGTTATTTATTTTGGCAGTCTCTCTTTTGGTCCTCAATGTAAGCGTCTCTGCTTTTCTGCCTTTGATAGAAAATGGGGGGCCTTCTCTTTTTATTTTTCTGCCCATTGCTTTTCTTCACTTTATTGCCTTTGTGGCTAATCTCATACTGTGATTATTCCTTCTTTTGTGCATCCTAAGTGGAT
>NW_019237588.1:0-1996 GCF_002742605.1 Olea europaea var. sylvestris | reverse complement strand
GGTGAATTGTCTATAAATAAAAATATTTTTTATTTTTTTCCTTCAAGGGGTGGGTTCGAGGCTGGGCATCCTTGCCCCTCCCCGCCCCACCAACCCTTTCGAGACGAGATTTTTTGCCCCATTTGGGGTGGGGAGGGTTTTATTACCATCCCTACTCCATCCTTGCATGATCATATTGATAATATTCACTTTAATTCTTTGTTTATTTAAGTTAAGAATCTTAAAAAATGAGTAGGTGTGTTGGTCCACGAAATTTGAAGTGCTCCTATTATGTGAAGTCAGAAATGGTCGTTGTATCTCAGAAGATGAGTATCAAAAAAATTGTTAGAACATTTATCTTCTTAAGGAGAAAAAGTAAGACACTCGCCTCGATCAAATTTATGCTCATACATTCTTGTATCTGTGTTTCTACTTTTACATATTTTTCGAATATAAACTATGCATGATAACTTTTCCAACACAAACAACATAAGATAGGTTACAATGAACTAATACATAAGTATGTTATATGTAGTAGCGTAATATCTGCATTGTGACTCCCAAAGTAGATGTTAATACTAAAGAATAATAGTATGGGATATGGAGTTTCATGGTTAAATGAAAAAAGAATTGGTTTAGTCATATTTACTACAAGTCAAATGATGTAGAATCAATTGAATTGAAGTTTCTAGTAGAAGAATTAGAAGAGCAAAACCACATCAAGAGAAGAAGAAGGCAATAAGAAGGGGGAAGAAATCGGAGAGAAATGGGATAGAAATGGGAGAAGAAGACCAAGGAGAGAAGCATAGACGGAGGGAGCATAATTGACCAACAAGCTATTTTTATCCTTCATTCATTATCTGAGTTTTCAAGTTTACATTACAAAACATAACCATTCATATAAGCCTAATTAAAACTAATAAAGTATAAACAAATATAACCCCAAAGTATGAGCACAAAGTTGGTGATGTCCTCAACAACTCTTCCGGGATAAGGAAAAAAACTTGACTATGTTGAGTGGATAAATCATGAACGGCTACACTAAAGCTCCCAATCATTAGCAAAAGTAAGTAAAGTCATGCCATGAGGGACTATCTTTCTTAAGAACCAAATATTGAAATTCCACGTTTGATAGCAATGAAAACTACAACTTATTCCTAAAAAGGACGATCTCTCTTTCTAATCAAGTACCGATACTGAACTCCAAATAACAAACACTCGTGTAACTCATTTTCAAAATCTTCATTTGGTTGTTCATAATGAGGAGTGCAAAAAGCTAGCACTAGAAAATGACCTATAGAGAAAAATGATTGCAATACCAAAGATTTGAATGGGCTCGATTGTGAAACAATTCTTCTACATTGAAAATATTACTTTCATTTAAGTGAAATGACCAGTCAAATTGAAAATCTTTTTGTGAATAATCCAAAAACTTTTTTCTTTATGGTCTTAGGAAAACGGATTAGAGAAACGCACAATATAGTATAGTAATTTTCAATAGAGTACCCTAACTAATATTGCAAATTGAAAGTAAGTTAAAAAAAAAATTATGATTACAAATGATTTGACATGGGCAGCATCCTAATGTCAGTAGTAAGAGTGTGCAATCGAGTAATGGCCTTAGAGAACAATGTGGCAACCTGTGGACTCTCATGTAATTAAGGAAAAGCTAAAATAAGTTCAACATGAATGTCATGTAACATAGTGGGCACAGGACCTAAGATATCTCAATTGCCTAATTTATGTCAATGTTAAGTATATCGACTCTATATGTGGTCACAATAGGGGACACAATACACTATTCACAACTCTCGACTTCTGTGAAAATGGAGGAAAGAATTGTACTAAAATCATCTAAACAAATCCCTAAAAATTTGATAGCTCATGATAAGGTTTGATTATTTCAGCACACTTCTCAAAAAGTTTCTCCACCACACTAAAGGCAACAAGAGAAACCTTTTTATGTTTATTTTGAACACAATCCAAAGAATGGTAATCAAGTCTAGAGGAATATCGT
>NW_019237587.1:0-1996 GCF_002742605.1 Olea europaea var. sylvestris | reverse complement strand
ATTGCTTTTAAATTGCTCTTGACTCTCATAATTGTCTTATTTTATATTTCAAAGTTACATGGATATCAAACAGGAGGCAGTTTAGCAAAGAATGGAATGAACTGATCAAAGAGCCACCTTAAATATTATATAGAAAATCTGAGAAGTACCTTCTTCTTTCTTTCCCACTCCTTTATGTGCTAGATTATAGTTTAAGACACTGAGGTCAATGTCTACTTTAAGTTTGGGGGTGAAAAAATATTGAGTTTTTAGTTTTATTATTCTTGTGTGATTATGTGTTTCTCATTCTTTATTATATATTAATTTTTTTTATTGAAAGGATTGAAAAAAAATTAAAAATTTCAAAAAGATTTTCTTGTTTATTGTATGTTTGTATGTGTTAGGTAGCCTTGTCGACAGATATTTGGAATTATGTGTTAATTTATCAACTGTGGATATGTTACAAGCTTAGATTAATTGATTCTTATCCATGTAAAACTTGCTACTGTTTATACACATGAATTAAGTTCAGTATTAAAAAGTAATGAGTTGATTCATATGCTTGATTGGTTGAAACAATACAACATAGATAATAAATCTAAAAGTTACTGCAATATACATCATTCAACCAAATTTAGAATGGTTTCGAGATAATTTTACTTTTGTGTAAATTCTTGTAGTAGAGAGATATGGATATCAATGGGGATTTCATGTGTAAATTCTTGTGTGGATTGTCTAAGGCCAATATGATAAAAATTAGGTAAAAATCTTTAGTTAGGGTTGATTTTGAGAATTGGTGTTTAATGAGGGGGCATTGCACTAATCATGGCAAAATGAAAAAAAAAAAAAGAAAAAAAAACCTATCTTATTGTGAAATGTTTTTTCGTAACCTTTATAACTCGAGTAATTAAGCATACAAGACTATTTAAAAACTTGGTTCTTTATGATCATCTGATTTCGGAGTTATCGGCCTAAAACTCGCTACAATGGTTATTTAGAAAACTTAATGGAGAGATGTTTGCACGTAAGACAAGAAAAAATAATGATTATCTATTTACTTACTACATGCATTGATTAAGTCTCAAACTCTTATTTGAGAAAATTAGATCTTTGATAAAGGATTGTTAGCCTAGTTGAGTCTTGGAAGTTGAAGCGACAAAAATTGGAGAATCCTTATTTATTGAAATATTTTCCTATAATTAGTAAGATTCATCTAAACTAGAGAGCGTGATGAGTTAGTATAAAGATTCAACATTAGATCATACACTGAAAAAAGAGTAAAAAAAAAAAAAAAGTTTGGTTAGTGTGTAAAATTTGGATCATCAAGGGTTAGGAATTGGAACAACTCGTGAATTTATAGTGTTTTACTTAATTTTTCACGCACACATCAATTTTCCATTGGAAAGGTAGATACTGATTTTGGTAATGCGACCTTGAAGTTGTTTAAAGATTTGATACAATGACTCTAATCCTGAGATAAAATGACACGTTATCTAACCAAAACCTTTTATATGTTTGTGTGTTCGTTACATTAGGTTATGATTTGTTTGATGATAAACAAATGTTTAAATTTGGAGTGTTTGATAAGTATGTTTTACATATTTATTTAGACCTAAAAACATAGACATTTAGCCCCTGTTTGTTTCCCATTTTTTCTCCCATTAAAATGAAGAATTTGATCATTATCTATCATATCAAGCCACCATATTTGAATTTCTTTTAAACAATTATAGTCTAATTTATTGTATATTTCATTTATTAGTTGAAACTCAATAATTGAAAGTGGAATTGAAAGAAAGAAGCAAAAATTAACAAAAAATTGTAAGATCCATAGTTTGGGAACTAAAGTGTAAATATTTAAAAGTTGTGTTGAACCTCACAATAAAAATTTGAGAATGGTCAGGGTCAATTGGATGCAATTAAAAGCCAGAAGAAGTGAAAATATGAACATGGTGTTGATTTTCAACTGCACAAGTATGCTTCAGTTTTTAAGCTCAAGATTGAAACACATTTTTTT
>NW_019237586.1:237898-246427 GCF_002742605.1 Olea europaea var. sylvestris | reverse complement strand
TTTTTTTTTTATTATTGTTACCATTTCCTCTCGTTCAATTAAGTTTTTTTCAAATGACATCAAAAATTTTATTGGAAATTTATTAGATTATTTTTTTAAACAAGAATTAATTGATTGAGACGAAAAAGTAACAATAATAAAAAAATCCTAAAAATGATCAAATTTTTATATATAAAAAAAATTAGATGTAAAAATAATCAAGATGAAAAAGTAGTATAATAGTTTATAACCCATATAAAATAATAATAAAAAATTCTTCGCTTTTTTTTTTTTTGAAAATTTGATTGTGACCCCTTAATGTAAAATATTTGCGTCCGCGATCATTTGGTTTGCGATATTGGGAAGAGAAACAAACATTCGCAGATGCAGCGGCAGACAGAGACCAAACTTCGTTTTTAATTTTCTTTCTACCCACTTTTAGTTTTGTTTTTCCATTTTTCAGATTAAAAGACTTTCCCATTTTCATACGAGTGGCTGTTCTTCTTTTTAGGGTTGAGGTGCCTACTGTCGAATTCTTTTTGGATAGACAGGTTGCAAAATTCAGATCGAAAAGCGTAACCCTTAGAATTGAAAAATAATTCGATCTCTTCGATAATTACTTACACGTAAATTTGTTCGCTCGATAAAAGCTATCTAACAATTAAATTTTTACAGGTTTTTTTAATGGTAGATATGTTGGTGGTAGGTAACCATTTTATGTTCGTTGTGACTTTATGATTAGCTGAGAGCTACCTTGTTGGTAGGAAATTTTGCCCTTGTTTGAGCTCCATTAAATCAAAAATAGATTTTTCTAAAACTCATTTTCAACTCACATTTTTCAATAAAATATTATTATACATAAACCTAAAAATTTTTCTTACATAAACTACACATTCTCCAAAATTACTATTGTGAAATGCATTTTTCCAAAATATCATTAAAATAGAACCCAAACAACGGCTTTATTTTAGTTAAATTTTACTTGATGATAAAGCTAACTTGTCGATAGTTTGCTGAGTTTTTCGTGTTAACTGAGGTGATTAATTCTCTTTTCGTCACTAGTGTTAGAATTTTGTTGAATCAATAATTGCTCGATAAGTTTACTGGCGAAACTTGTGTAGTTTATAGGTTATTGCATGAGCTAAAATTCCTCCAGAGTTGTTGTGCTTCCTTCTATGTTAAAATTATAATTAATTGATACATCTTTCGGACTTACCTGTTGTACATTGTTCTTTGACCTGAGAACTTGATTCACGCAGAATCCTTAAAGGACAATGTATATACTTGTGACCTTAAAGTTAAGAAATAATGATTTCTTAGTGATTTTATTAATTTAGCCTATGCTTGGTAACAATTCTTTCAAAAGTTTTTTTTTCTCATACTCATTTTTAACCACACATTCTCACAATAAAATTTTCTTTACGTAAAATTAAAAAAAAAAATTCTACTTTTTAATTACACATTTTCTAAAAAATTAATATTCAAAAACTCATTCTTCCCCAAAAAAATGCTGTCAAACAGTGCTTCATTGATTTTTGGTTGTTCTTAATTGTATCTTATTGTCAAAAAATTTGACGTTGATTTGAGAAATCTGATTGAGTTGATACTTTTGTGCTTGTGTTAAATTTTGGTTAATTAAGTCTCAAAAAGGCAAACGTATTTTGATTTGGGAGTTTTCAATGGAATGATATTTTTCGATTTATCAACAAAAGATGAGGAGGGTTTTAGTACAATAAAAGGTTTCGAAAGATATAGATAATTCTTTTACTGTAAATGCAACTGATGATCAAAAGAAGGATTTGAATGAATTAGCTTACACTTCTATCATTTTACACATTTTTTATGTTCTGAAATTATTTGCAAAATAGATTCTACAAAAGAACATTTAAAAAAATTGGAGAATCTTTATTTGATAGAATAGACTCCAAATAAATTTTCTTACTTGAGATTTTTTTCAGTTTTAAAATTGATTCATTTAAGGATTGTGATGTAAATTTGGAAATCTTTAATAATTAGTAAAAGATATCACTGATTATGGCGAGAAAGTGTCAAGAGACTATAAGTCTATTTTTCTTTAAATGCTGCTCCTCAAACGTCTAAGGAGGTTAAAAATATCATTAAGAATGATATACACACTTTAACACTTGAAATTATCATTGATTCCACAGGAAGTAAGGAAATGGAGTTATGAGCTAAAAGATTAAATAAAAGAGGTTTATGTCATAAACATATCACCAATTGAAGTTGACTGTGAAATCTAATTTACATGAATTGATACTTGATTTTTATATCCCATATAGATTAGTTCATAAACTTGCATAAATCTGATTCAGGTCATGTTGTTATTTGTAATAGTGTTGCATGAAAAAATTCTAGGTTAGGTGATATTTCTATTAAATTTGATATGAACTGTGTGCTTATTTTGAGAGGAATAAGATATATTTCTGAGAACTAAGGAT
This sequence comes from Olea europaea var. sylvestris, assembly GCF_002742605.1. Taxonomy (NCBI): domain Eukaryota; kingdom Viridiplantae; phylum Streptophyta; class Magnoliopsida; order Lamiales; family Oleaceae; genus Olea; species Olea europaea. Next base: position 243,989 of record NW_019237586.1, on the reverse strand, counting down.
TTGATTTTATTGGGTAAATTAGATGAGATGGGTCTAACTGGTAGAGTTGAGAATAAAATGAGGAAAATGAAAAATGGTACTTCAATAACTTGTAAGGGAGTGAAAAGAAATGGAGTATGTTATCATTTCAAAAGTGATTAAAGGTATAGACTATTCTATCTCTTTAATGACACGGATGATAGAAACAAGTGACACATTAGGTGTTCACATGTCAATAGTAAGGGGCTTGGAATCCTAAGCCATAAGGGCTTTTTTTCTTAAAGTCCCTATGTCTAATATATCTTTCTATGATAAAGGTATTTTTAAGAAACACTGCATGTCTTATATATATTTTTGTTATCATTGTGTGCTTGATAAGCATCATATGGTGTCTTTCTATTTAAGTGATGGTGATACTTCTCTTAATAGATTGCATGAAAAATGTGTTGATGATTTTGTGCTTAGAACTTTTAGCTGTGTTGCATTATTCATGATAGCTAACCTCTTTAGACTAAAATGTATGCATGGAAGCTAGGGTTCAACTTGTAGTTATATGATTTGCCCTATAGCCTTCACAAATCAGAATTGGATGGTATACCATGTGTATTGTGTGAGTAAGGGTGTCCATCCTCTTCATCATACCTCCATCTAGGCTGCTAAAGTTGATATTGCATCTATATTGAAAAACCCTGCAATTTTCTTCGATGTCTTACTGTTAGATGACCTCATAGTCTGATATTATGCTATTCTTTCATAACAATCATAAGCACCGTCTATTTGTATTCCATCTACTGAAGCATTAGCCATGTTATAGTATGAAATGGTGGTGGAGTAATGCCTCCTGAATCTATCTGCAACCTTTAGTCTTTCTTCTACTTCGATGGATATGTGCAACCTGAAAAGTGAGGGCGTGGCTTTCTCCCCCGTTTTACCTCCGGTGTGAGAATCAGTAAGTATGTTAGGAGAAAATAAATTCGGAGTTCAAATGGTTGAAAAATATGCAATCATCCATACCTGTCTCGCCTTTGGGAGGTATTTATAGACGTCAGAAGCCGAGAGAGAGCCAAGTGGCTGTGGTGCCACGTGTCCCACGTTGGCCTTCCCATTATCTCCACGTTCTGAGTGGGGGTTTTAACTACCGCACAGAGGTTTTGTTCGTGGTGACCGCCATGTAACTTTGTTAATTCATCAGAGATTTTGAGGCTAAGTGTTGAGATGACCTTATAAGTAATTCCCTGCCGATCGTTGGTCTCGCATAGAGGTAGAGCGCTTCCGAGGGGTAGATGGTCTCTCGTAGAGGTAGAGCCCTCCCGGGGGGTCAACGGTCTCTCGTGGAGGTAGAGCGCGTCCGAGGGGTCGACGGTCTCTAGTAGAGGTAGAGTGCCCTCGGGGGGTTGACGGTCTCTCGTGGAGGTAGAGTGCCCCCAGGGGGTCGACGACCTCACATTGGCGTGTCATGATTTACATTTCATATCTTTGAAAGCGATTTCTTATGTTAACTCATATCATTAGCCCCTACTCCCTATCGATATTTTTTCGACATAGGAGTAGCAGCTTCCATTATATGGATTTTATTTTATTTAATTTCTTTTTTTCTCTTTTTTTTAAATAAGATTAACTCGAGTGAACAAGTCGACCAGTACAATTTGGTTCGGGGCAGCTATTCCAGGGTACACTTGGCACCCAACCAATGGGTATGATCTTGGAGGGAATTTTTCCCCCAAAAATTTTGAATCCCTTTTGCTTATAAAAGGGGGTGGTCCCTCACATATGAGTCACTTTCTTCTCCTCCAAACATTTTAGTTCTTCCTCTCTTCCAAGGTTCCCTCTTTTCCAAGGTAATCTTCTCCTCTTTTCTCTTCATTTTTGTAAAATCATGTACAAAACTATCCTCTCTTCTTCTTCTTCCGATGAAAATAATGATGAAGGACCAGTCGATGCCAAAAAAAATCCAACCAGCTGGTCGACCGACCAGCATCTGGTACTAGCATGCTGGTCGAGCGACCAGCCCCCTGCTGCCTGTCCACGCCGTTGGTTGGTTCAGCCTCCCTCCTTCGTCTGACGAGTTTCCTTGTGAGTCTGATAGCCAAATCCTTTCAGTTGATTCTCTGACATTTATTTCGAATTCTCCCAAGAGACATATTGGCTCCACCAAGTCTCCAAACCAAAACATAGAAATCGAGCGAGACCCAGCTGGCGAAGTAGTCCCCCTTGAAATTCCAAAAAGTTTTAGCCTTTACAATTCTTCGCTTAAGCTAGAGAAATGTCTTGTTAGGTATGACTGGGTCGACGACTATATCTATAGGGCCCCGGTCCCAAAGAGAGGCTCCCTGGGTTCGACCCCAGTGAGATAGTGGTGTATAAGGACATCATGGATGATGGTTTCCAGCTACCCATTCATCCCTTCTTCGTGTTGATTTTCAATGACTTCAATGAGTTTCATCTCACTCCTAGTCAAATAAATCCTAATGCTTGCAGAAAAGCATTGTATTTCTTATATGTTTGTCTTAGGAGAAGAATTCTGCTTTCCATGGACCTCTTTAGGTGTGTCTTTGAGATACATGAATTAGCTCAATGCAATGTGTTTGTCTTTTTTACCGCTAGGGTCCCTTTGCTATTTCCTAAGTTTAGGAATTCGAATAGCGATTGGAAATCTCGATTTTTCTTTGTTCGGCCGTTAGTAGGTCGATTTCCTTTCAATACCTATTGGCGACATCCTCAAATTCGCCTTTTCAATAGTCAAGTTAGAAGCTTCCTCTACTCTAAAAGCTCAAATCCAACAGCTGGTTGATATACCCCCTCTCGCGCCTAACTTAGGATCGATCCTGACCATGAGGAACATGTTGATAGTGGGGATGAGTCGTCCTACTGGTAGGCTGCTTCCACTGGTTCCTATTATTCTTGACTTGCACATATTTCTTATTTGTCTTTTTTTTGTACTAATCTGTTTGGGCATGTGCATACAGATATGGACTTCGATCTGACGAGGTATTGAAGACCCTGCCGGGAGGTGACGAGGGTCTCGCTCCCATTGATGGTAAACTCTTGGTCTTCCCTTCATAGTTTTGTGTTCTCACACTCTTTTGTTTTGCGAGCCTGACGAGCCTTACCTTCAATGTAAAGGGATAAAATTTGATCTGGAGGCGACCATGGACTCTATGCCCGAATAAGGGCATGGAAGTGACACTGAGCCAAGCCCCACCCCCTTAAAGAGGAAAAAGATGGCTGACCAAGAGAGAATGTCTCAAGTAGCAAAAGAGACTCCCCAGCCCCCGACGAGCCTATTGAGGTTGCTCCTGTTCCTAGGCCGGGCTCTTCCAGTCGCACGCGGGGGGAGCATGAGGGCTCACCCCCTAATTTTGGGTTACCTTCCACTCGGGGTTATCGTGAGATAGAGGTGTTTAAGTCTTTAGTGACACCTGTGCGGGCCAGGGCAATAGCGGGACGTAGCGCAGACAACATCGAGAGGGCACGGTTGTCTGTCTCCAGAGGGTATGCTTCTAATTCTATTATTATTATTATTATTATTATTTTACGCTGAGTATTATTTTTTGTGCATGGTTATACCACTTGACTCTCATATTGTCTTTTACTCTTTTAGGTGGTGGCCCTTCAGATCGGGTTTGTTGAATCGAGTCATCGCCAGGCCTTAGAGCTGAAGACTCTTGCAAAGAAAAAGAAAAAGGAGGCTCATCACTACAAAAAAAAGATATCTTCCTTGAAGAAATCTCTAGAGGCATTGGAGGCTTGAGCCCACGAGTAGGAGACAAAGAACGACAATTTGTGGTCTGTGTTGGTTCGTGCTCCGAAGGAGGCGATTGAGAGGTATAAGGCCTCTGCCGAGTATACTAGGGACTTGGAGGCATCGTTGAGCAGTACAAGTCATTGTCTGATTACGCCAGGGCTTTGCATTCGTACAGAGGGAAGGCGATGGCGGCGTCTATAACACTGACGAAGGAGTGGATATCGACCAAACACCCTTCTATTGCCCCCTTAGGTTTTGATAATTTTCTTGCACAGTGCAAGGGGAATGAGAGTGGGGCGCAGTCATCTAAGTCACTTGGTCCTTCGTCACGAGGTGACAGTAGCTCCTTTTGTTAGTTTTCCTCTTTTTTTTGTCGCCTTTTACTTTTATTTGTAGCGTCATTTCCTACTTGCCCGGGGTGTGGGCAAGAGTGTATCACATGCTTTTGTATGAATGCTATGTTATCAGCGGTTAGATCTTGAAACTTGTTTCTCCCAGTGTTATTTCTCATGTTCAGTTGTTTGATAGCGTGGGTGAATGCCATTAGTCTCGCGTGCTTGATTACAATGATCAATAGCCTTAGCCTATGCTCTGACCATTTAGGTCTTTCTGCCTAGCCACATGGGCCGAGATGGAGTTGAGAGAGGAGTGTATTAGTTAGGGTCCTTAGCTGATCTTTTAGCTTTTCAAGGCTCTCCGCCTTGCTGCATGAGCTACGTCGACCGTCGGGACGTAGTCCGACGATTTATGGCCTTAGCCAATTTTTTTACTCTTAAAGCTCTCAGCCTAGCCGCGTGGGCTATGTTGATCGTCAGGAGGTAGTCTGGCGATTAAGGGTCTTAGCCAATTTTTTGACTTTCCAAGGCTCTCCGTCTAGCTCCGTGGGCTATGTCAATCATAGGGAGGTGGTCTAGCGGTTTAGGGCCTTTGCCAATTTTTTGACTTTCCAAGGCTCTCCGCCTAGCCTCGTGGGCTATGTCAACTGTCAGGAGATGGTCTAGCGATTTAGGGCCTTAACCAATTTTTTGACTTTTCAATGCTCTCTGCCTAGCCTCGTGGGCTATGTCAACCATATGTCTTCATGGGATGGATGTGGAGATTTAAGATTGCCTGTTAGCATAAAAATAGGCGCACCGGGACGTCCCAGCTAGGTTGGCCTTTCCGTAGCACTCTCATCATCTGCCACCGCGAAGGTCTTTCATTGAATAAGATAACCTATTACACCTAAGGGCACCTTTGTTAGGCGTTACATGGAGAAAATGAACAATGCAACCTCTTCTACTGTATTTACAAAAGAAACAACCTACCTTTCTAATTGACGGGTCTACTGATAGTACTTTTTGAGATGTTCCGCATTCCATGGCCTACCCAATGGCTTTCCTTTCATATCTTTCAGATTATAGGCTCCTTTTCCGAAGCTGTGGATTACTTCATATGGCCCTTCCCAATTTGGCCCGAGCTTCGGTGGAGGGTATCCTGCTGTGGCTGCATCTCTTAGTACAAGATCCCTTGGTTGAAAAACCCTAGATTTTACTCTTCAGTTGAAATATTTAGCGGCCCTTCGCTTGTATACTGACATCCTTATCGCTACCCTTTCTCTAGCCCCTTCGAGTAAGTCGAGTTCCGCCCTGGTGGCTGCGACGTCGAGCTGCTTGGTTTTCATTTGGCTAGTCTCACTCAAAATTTCGTCGATGACAACTGCCTTCATCACGAATGACAACTTAAAAGGTGTTTTACCAGTCGATTCCCGTGGGGTCATATGATACGCCTATAGTACATTAGGCAACTCGTCCGCCTAAAGTCCTTTCTCCTTTTCTAGCCTCATTTTCAGATTCCACAATATGGTTTGTTGGTCACTTCAACTTGTCCATTTGACTGAGGGTGAGCGACTGAAGTCAACCTATGGTCGATGTGGTAGCTTGTGCAGAAGGCTCTAAAATTGTGATTGTCAAATTGTTTGCCATTATCTGTAATGATTACTCTGGGTAGGCCAAACCTGCATATTATATTTTTCCAGACGAAACCTTGCACCTTTGTTATTGTGATGGTGGATAAGGGCTCAGCCTCTACCCACTTAGTGAAGTAGTCTATGGCAACTAACAAGAACTTCCCTTACCCCTTGGCTAGGGACAAAGGCCTCAAGATGTCCATCCCCCATTGGAAGAAAGGACATACCCAAAAATTGTCGTCTGCTGCTCGGCTGGAATGTGAATCAAATTTCCATGGCGTTGACATGCATCGCACTTTCTCACCAACTCCTTAGCATCTTCCTTCATGCGAGGCGAATAATATCCTTGTCGTAGTGCCTTGAACGCAAGGGCGATTACCCCTTGGTGGTTGCCACAAATTCTTGCATGTATCTCGACT
>NW_019237586.1:229495-237591 GCF_002742605.1 Olea europaea var. sylvestris | reverse complement strand
ATGCAAACACTAGCTGCTCAGCCAGGCTATATCTTACCTCTGCGCCCTTCAATACTTGGCTCACATAGTAGATCGGTTTTTGCGACTTCAAGAATTCTTTCACCAGCACCGCGCTGACTACACGTGGTGAGACAGCCAAGTAGAGACACAACACGTCTCCGGGGCATGGACTGGTCAAGATCGAGGGCTCTTGTAATGACTGCTTCAGGCACCTAAGTGACTCTTCACATTCTTGGGTCCACTCAAAATTGGAGGAACCCTCTATATCATTGAAGAAGTGGTAGCATTTGTCCGCCGCCCCGCTTATGAAATGATTTAAAATAGCTACTTGCCCTGTTAGCCTCTGGACCTCCTTCTTATTGGTGGGGCTTTTCATTTTCAGTATCGCCTGAATTTTGTTCGGGTTCACTTCGATGCCCCTTTGCATGATCATGAAGCCTAGGAATTTTCCTCCTGCAGTACCAAAAACACACTTCTCTGGATTGAACCTCAATCTGTTTTGTCAGGCAACATCAAACACTTTCTGCAAATAGGCAACATGGTCATCAGCCTTGGCACTCTTGACCACCATATCGTCAACATAGGCCTCTACAACATCTCCGACCAACCCACAAAAGACTTTGTTCACTATCCTCCGATAAGTTGCCCCGACGTTTTTTAATCCGAATGGCATGACTGTGTAGCAGTATGTACCAAAGTCTGTGATGAATGACGTCTTCTCCTTATCGGACTCAGCCATTGAAATTTGATGGTACCCAAAAAATGCATCTAGAAAGCTAAGCCTTTCATGACCCGATGTGGCGTCCACTAGGTGATCTATCATGGAAAACGGGTATGAGTCTTTTCGGCATACCTTGTTCAACCCAGTATAATCTACACACATGTGCCACTTTCCGTTTGACTTCTTCATAAGTACAATGTTTGCCAACCACTCGGGGTACTGCACTTCTCGAATAAAACCTGCCTGTAGCAATTTTTCTAACTCTGCTCTGGCTACGGCCTGCCTTTCCGGGGCAAGGTTTCTTTTTTTCTGCTTCACCGACTTAGCCCTAGTTGGACACCAAGGCGACACTGTGCGATGGTCGGGCTGATCTCTGGGATGTCTTCTGGGCCCCAAGCGAAAACGTCCAAGTTACTAGCTAGACATTTTGTCAATTTTTCCTTCTCCTTCAATTCCAGACCTGTTCCAACACTAAACTCCTGTCCCTCGACTATAAAGATTTTTTCAGTCTTATCGAGCGGCTCAATCCATCCCCTTGGGAGTTCCACATCTAGCATCATGATTGGTGGTGAGCCTTTAGCCTGTATACTATCCACATAGTATTTCTTTGATGCATGCTGGTCCCCTTGCACGCACCTGACTCCCCTGCTAGTTGGAAATTCCATAACCTGATGTTATGTTGATGGGACAGCTGTAGTAGCCGAGAAAAATAAAATGAAAATTATGCTAATATTTTGTGGTGATCTAGCACCACGAGTCTAAACCATTTTAGAAAGACCTATGGATGCTCAACACATGTAAGATTACGAAAGTCCAAGTCATAAATTAATTAAAAGCCCAACAATTTAAGAAATTAAGTTTAAGTGAAACTGATTACAAAGATTTAATGAATAACTGGGTTGCCACAATGGTCATTTACATGGTATTTCATATAGGCAACCCAGGTTCGAATCACCATGTAGATTTTTTTTTATAAAACTTTCATATGAATTATTTTTATGGCTTAGAGACTCTTCAAATTCTTAGTTAAAGACTAAATTTAATAAATTTAATGATAATAAAACTCACCCACTTAATTTTTCATCAAAAAGAAAGGTTATAGAAGTGGAAGGTCACTCTTTCACTACACTCCTTTTCAAATCCGAATTTCATCTCATTTTCTCTCAAAAAAATATATTTCATATCAAGTTAAGCTTAACGAATAACAAGGGTGAGAAGAAAGAATGCTTTCTATACATTTTGGTCTTTTATCTAAGAAGATTTAAGGTAGGTAGATGTGCAAGTGTTCATTCGTTTTCAAATATGATTTTTCAATAAATGTTTGAATGAAATGGTACCTTCGGGTACGGTGCTTTGGCACTACAACAGTTTGAATGATCATTCTCTGGCTCTACGTGTTATGATAATATTATAGTAATTGGATTTGCCGAAAATTCATCTACGTGCGATGGTATGAATCTATAGTTCGGAATTTCTAATTTGATAACGAATTGCACCGATGATATCTATTGAATTTCAAACTCATGGGTTAATTTCCTTCCTACAGGTTGAATGGATTTTTCTTGGGGCGTAGATGATGGTAAAGGATGATGTAACATGTCATGGAGAAGCCGGTAATTTACATCTTTAGTTGATTTTAAGATGTTTACACTTTCTTTAAATTTGATTCCTATGAATATTGTGTGGATCTATTTTAAGAACACTCGTTATGAATAAACTATGTTTGAAAGTAGATATACGTCATAGGAATAAATTTACAAATCACCGTATACACAAAAAAAAAATGTTAGCGACTTAAAGTTTTGATATCTCTTCAGAAATTTCAGTTTCTGCCTCATCTTTAAAAAAAAATCATAACTCTTTCGTTACTTGGTATTTTTATACGAAATCAATTGGATTGGATAGCCTAATGAGTTAGATACTGAATTAAATTGGAATCATATCAATCCAATATCGGTAAAAGGTTATATGTCACATAAAGTAAATTGTGCTGGGTGCTGTCTCTGTTTTTCAGCTTCTACCCTTATTTTCAAAAATTCATGACTCGCTCGTTACTTGGAATTTTTGGATGAAACTAATTGGATTTGATAGTCTCATGGATTAGCTACTGAATAAATTTGAAATAATATGATTTTGACGTCGTTGGAATTTTATATGTCATTTTAAAGAATTGCACTGGTTTAACTTCAACCGGGTCGCTACTGAATTTTGAAAAATATTTTAATACAACATATGATGTCGACAGAAGCTAATTTTTTACTATGTCATATTATAAAGAGTTTACTACCTTACATTAAAATTTGATAAAATTTCAAGGTTGATAGCTATGAAAACAAATTTACTTTGACAATTACTATTTGAGACAAAAAAAAAAAACTGGAACAGCAACATTACTTTTTAAGTTTTGCCAAAATTTCACGTCAGTAGTCGTTACATGCATGGAACCCATTCTAAAAATATTTTTTTAAAATTGTTTTCTTTTAGAATTGAATTATTGTTTAAATAAAAAAAAGAAAATTCTTTAATTAATTCTAAAATTTAATTTGTATACCTTCTACTAAAAATATATTGAACTAACTTTATGACTAAGGTACAATGGTTGAATGTCATTTCCGTCCATGCGGGTTAGGGCGTTACAACAGCACCAGCTGCATTTAGTAATGGCCAGCCAAAAATGGCATTGTAGGCCATGGGGGTCTTGACAACCAAGAAGTTAGTCACAATTACCACTGTTGCTGGATATGTGCCTAAAGTAACTGGAAGCTCCACAGTTCCTTCCAATATCACTGTTGCTCCTCCAAAGCCTTGTAGAGGGGTAATTACCATCTTCAACATCTCGAGGAAAATCTTTAGACCCAAGAAGGCATCCCAGGTGAGGACTTTCGCGGCACTTCCCCCGTCAACTAGCACTTTCTTCACGTCAAAATCCGCTATATCGCCTCCTATCACTAAGGTATCATCATGGGGATGCGTTATACCGATCAAGTCCTCTTCGTCGAAAGTAATGCTCTGGTTGAACCTTACTTTTTTCTGGATAGAGCAGATCCCTATGGAACGTGCATAGCTCTTTTTAGCAGAATTTGAGTCGCCGCCCGATGCTACAACCCCAATGATCATGTTTATTACTCCTGCCCTTGGTGGGGGGTCGATCCACGAGCCTTTGCTTGCCCTTTTCATTTTTTACATACTTAGCCAATAGTCCGCGCCTTAGTAGGTGCTCAATTTTCTCTTTCAACTGCAGATTCTTTGGTATCGTGTCCATGATCTTTTTGAAAATAGCAGTACTTACTTTGATTTCTCTTGCCGGAGGGAGTCAGCGTCGGTTTAGGCCATTTGAGCTCTTTCATGTACTGTATTTCCATTAATAACTTTGTATATGGGACGTTCAAAGGGGTGGGCGCTTGTACCTCCTCTCGCTTCTGCTTGACTAATCGGTCCTGGGTATAACCCTTGTTCAAACGTTCATTCTCTGACTTATTCTTATCAGCGTGCCTCCAATCATCATTTGTCTTTTGCTTATGAGCTTCTGTCTTCCATCCATCCCTTAGATTTTTAGTTATCTTCCCCACTTCCTCCCCATCGACGTACTTGTCTCCCTTCTTCAACAGGTCATGCATCGACTCCGGGAGATTCTTGGAGAGTGACATCTTAAAGGCCTGATTTCATGTTCCATTCATCAAGACGTAATCACTGCAGACATTTGTGAGTCCTTTATGCCAAGAGTCGCCCGGCTGAACCTAGCCGAGTATTCCTGTAATGACTCATCCTTCTCTTATACGACCTGCATCAATCTAATGGCCGTCTTCCTCTTCCTCTTGCTGCTTAGGAAGTAAACCACAAAGCTCCTGGAGAGCTCATCAAACAGACGCCAAGGTTGCTACCAGTCCCTGGCCTCCCTCCTAAGTGTGGGGAGGAAGGACCGGCACATCACTGCGTCCGGGGCCGCGTAAAGTCTCATCAGATCTACAAAAGTCTGCAAGTGGTCAAGCGGATCTGTGACTCTGTCATATGCTTCTATCATGGGCTGTTTGAAGTCTTTAGGTAAGGGGGACTACCATGATCTCAGGTGCAAACGGGTCTTCCTCCAAAACCATTTGCCTCCGCCTATCCTTTCTTTTAGATAGTGCGTCATCTATCTTCTGGGCCATGATTTCTTACATCTTTTGTTCCAGGTCTACCATGGCTTGCAGGGGCTACTGAGCTACGATCACTGGAGCCCTCAAATCTCCCATCACCTACTGAACGATGGGTAGAACTACCGCGGGTGTCGTTTGAGGCAGCTGTTGGTTTGTCACTTCTGTCAGGCTCAATGGGGGGACCGCGACTCTCTACGACTAGTTTTATAAGAGCGCCATCATTGCTGCAAACTGAGTCTCTAAAGCGCTGAATTAATTCTGCGTCACATATTGCGGAGGCGGCAGTGGTTCGTGACCTCTCGCAACTGACTCCGACTCCGTCTCCGCTGTATTCCCAACCAAACGAGTATCACTCCTTGTTCGTCTTCTCGACATAACTTTTTAGTTCAAATGTTCCCACAGACGGCGCCAATGAAATGGTGGTAGAGAAATGCCTCCTGAATCTATCTGTAACCTTTAGTGTTTCTGCTACTCCGATGGAAATGTACAACCTGAAAAGTGAATGAGGGGCTTTCTCCCCCGTTTTACCTCCGTTTTCCCCGTTTTACCCCCGGTGTGAGAATTAGTGGGCGTGTTAGGAGAAAATAAATTCGAAATTCAGATAGCTGAAAAATATGCAATCATCCATACCTGTATCGCCTTTGAGAGGTATTTATAGACGTCAGAAGCCGAGTGAGAGCCGGGTGGCTATGGTGCCACATGTCCCACGTTGGCCTTCCCATTATCTCCACGTTCTAAGTGGGGGGTTTTAACTACCCCATGGAGGTTTTGTTTGTGGTGACCGCCATGTAAATTTGTTAATTCATCAGAGATTTTGAGGCTAAGTGTTGAGATGACCTTATAAGTAATTCCCTGTCGGTCGCTGGTCTCGTATAAAGGTAGAGCGCCCCTGGGAGGTAGACGGTCTCTCGTAGAGGTAGAGCGCGCCCGGGGGGTCGACGGTCTCTTGTAGAGGTAAAGCATCCCCGGGGGGTCGACGGTGTCTCATGGAGGTAGAGCACGCCCGGGGGATCGACAGTCTCTCGTGGAGGTAGAGCGCTCCCAGGGGGTCCACGACCTCGCATTGGTGTGTCATGATTTACATTACATATCTTTGAAAGTGATTTCTTATGTTAACTGATATCATAGTATTTAGAAAGTAAGCTTGAACAGAAACTATAGACCTAGCCCTTATAGAAACGTCAAAGTTGGGACACTTTCTGAATAAATCTTAAACCTTTGACATGATTCTGGATGAGTCTCGAGTTCCCTTTGCTTGAACGTTTGTATCTCATTTCTCATCTGATGGATTCAAGAATGTGGAAAGAATTTCATTGTGGACTTCTACACTATGTCATTCCAAGACATGACTTTCATGGCAAGTAATGAATGTAACCAATTTCTGGCACTATTCTTCAAGGTGTGAAGGAATGAACGCATTCGAAAGGTATCGACTAATATTTCGTCATCACTAATGTCATTATAAATAAGTAGGAAAGCTCGAACATGTTCATGTAGATTTTTAGGTGTTTTTCCGAAGAACCTGATCTCATGGTGATTTTGAAAACAGATGATAATATCCAGTCGATGATGTAAATTATCCTTCCCAGATGGAGGATATATAATGTTGGGCTGAGCAGGAGCTGGAATGAATGTCATATAGTCCTCAACTAACATGTCACCTTTGTTGACGACCACTCTAGATGAACCGGATGTACTAGTTGAGCTGGTAGTAACTGATTTTGAACTTGATTATGATTTGATTTTTGGCCACATCTCTTTCCATCTCTCTTGCTACTCTCTGTTTTCTTCTACTCTGCCTAAAAGTTTTTTCAATCTTGGGATCTAATGGTAAAAGCTCAAAATCCGTCATAATCTAGCATAAACTACTTTTGGTACCTTAAAAGAATACTAACACAAGAGAGATCAAATATGTGACGAACATCCAAAAACAATAAAAGATATTTTGAATCTAAAACGATTCAGTTGAGAATTCATTCCTCAACAATGATGCCAAAAACTTATTCTGTGAAATTTCGAAAGCGTAAATGATCATTGATAAGTAATAATATAGTGAGAAAGAATATAGTCCCATGAGGATTAAACTTTAAATTGAATTGTACTAATTCGCTATCAAAATGAATGTAAAGCAACACAAAAGAGAAATATTTTTATTTATTTATATGAATTATGTGTTGAAATCGAATCCACAAAATTTTATCCTATTTTCAATTCTCGACCTATGTCTAGTATAATTTATATAATTTTGACAATCGATAATATAATTTTATTTAACTATCTCTCCCGAAGTAAGTTAAACATATTTTAAGCACTCTCCGATCATATATTCCAATTCAAAATTCATATGTAAAATAAAACAATAACGCAGAAGATTATCTAAATGATTATACATTCATACATATCAATCCTAACAGAAGATTATCTAAATGATTATACATTCATACATATCAATCCTAACAGAAGATTATCTAAATGATTATACATTCATACATATCAATCCTAACAGAAGATTATCTAAATGATTATACATTCATACATATCAATCCTAACAGAAGATTATCTAAATGATTATACATTCATACATATCAATCCTAACATTTATTATCAACATGCTAATCTTGCAATATTCTAAATCTGTTGTGAACCTTTCAGTACTGTAACAAACAATTAATTACCTAATTGATGATCAAGCATAGAAATCATGCAACAAAACATACAAGAAATTCTTTAAGATTGGAACTTTAGTGGTGGGCCAACAAAGATGGCTTCTTAGATAAGCTAAGTATAACCCTTGAACTACGTCTACCTTCCATTACAGTATGTGAAATCTTGACCGTACAATAGTATCCCAACTTGTGAAATGGATGACATATTGACCTCAAATTAATATGGACATTTCACAAAAGGAAAGTTAGACTTCTCGCATCCAATCAATCCATCATCTAAATGCCCATCTCACTCTTATCATCCAAATAAAATATAAGATGAAGTGCCCTCATGGATGGTCGAATTGGTAAAGTAGGTGAGAGTACGAAGTTTTTTAATCACGAGTTCGATTCCCCCTACTAATACTTTCTTAGTCGAGTTTGTCGCACAGGACTTGTCTAGTACGATTTATCTGACTAGCGAATTTTGCAGGCTATTACATCAGTTCGAGGGTTTATCCAATGTGCACTCGAATTGTAGTAGCTGTGGGTTCTCCGGTCATAAAAAAAAAAAAAAAAATATATATATATATA
>NW_019237586.1:190207-228637 GCF_002742605.1 Olea europaea var. sylvestris | reverse complement strand
CGGTCAAAAAAAAAAAAAAAAAAAAAAAAAAAAAATATATATATATATATATATATATATAAGATAAAGTTGTCTTTATAGCTAAAAAAGAGTTTTTTATTGTAAAATAAATTGACACCACATTTTTTCTTAAGTGCACCATATTTTGATTGTTTAAAAAGTTCATAACATCTACTCATTATCACAATTACATCCCTAACTTTTTCATCACAATTCATCATCAAGCTTCCATCATCATTAATGAGCACATTTGGTCCCTAATGGTGGTTTTCGTCCAAAAATTAGGTTAGGAATATACGTGCTATAATTTCAATTAACAGGGGAGATCTGTAATCATTCTTGAAGTATAGTTTTGATATTTAAATAAGCTATTACCTCTATACACTTGATTGAATTCACAAGGACTTTCAAAAGATTTCCATTTAAATTAATCTTCTAAATTCTAATTGTCTCTTCACTAAACTCTCTTTGCATTTAAATTAGAAGGTTGAGATGGGAATTTATCCATTTTAGCCCGTATTTGGTTCAGATAAAATTCATATTTTTAGTCGATTTTGATAAAAGTTAATTGAATGTATGATTAAAAAACTGTGAGTTCTATGAAACGTATAGTTCAAATTAATTGTTGACTTTAACATAAATTTTAATTAGATATTTTAGCTAAACCAAAATGGGCTTTAATATCATTGCCTTGAAATCTCTTAACAAAACTTCGGTTCCAAGATTCGGAAATTTTACAATAAAATATGGCCTTTGGGATAATTCTTTCTAATAGATTTTGGGCAAATGTTTGATTTTATTAGAAAGAAAGTGTTTAACAGAACAAGTTCTGGTAACCTTATGGCTCTTCGGGTTTCCCTTCTGAACTGGTAAACCACTAATAATGAATCTTGACATACTGAACGATCATTGCAATGGCAAACATCATTATGATTCAATTTTATGGCTTATCATATTTTCTCCTATATAGAGTATCCATGCTTGGTTTCTAACCCGATCGACTGACATGTTTGTGTGAAAATGTTTTAAAAATTGTTTACACTTGATAGACAGATTGGTTTAATATAAATTAATATATATAAAATGTTGAGTTTTAATTTATCATGTGAGCTAATTAATTGTGTATTAAAGGCTATCTCAATGTTAAGCTAATTTAAATTGATCTAATAAAGAATTAAAATTATTGAGCTTTGGGTATCAAAATGTGGTATGGACCTAAATATGTATAGAGACCAGATTCCTTTGAATTGTATTTCGTGATTGGTTGAAGTGTATATATAGGGTTATAGTCCTCAATTCGTACGTGACTTCTTATTCTTTGTGTCATTCTATCAACACAAGAATAACTAAGAAAGCATACTGAAGAGGAAGATCAAGAACACGCAATTCAAGATCCAGTAATCAAACCCATTCCCAATGGATCAAGGTATGTTCTAAACTTTATAATTCTCTTGGTGACTTAACTTGGAGAATTTTGATTTCAATATAAAAAGAGTTTTGAAGTTCTTAAGATTCAAAAGTTTTAAAATTGATAAGTTGGATTTTGCAATTCTTTAAATTTAGGGTGCGAATTTTAGCACCAAATTTCAAATTTAATATTTTTTGAGAATTTTTCAGAGTTAAAATAGGTCGAAAGGGCCGCAATAACCAATCTCGAGAAACAGAACATTGAACGATCGCTTGCTAGTCGCAATCCTATCGCTCGAGTGACAGGGTTGTTTCTCCTCTTGAGCACTAAGATTAGGAATCCCACAAATCACTGGGCACAAGTTGGCTCTCGAGAAGCAATTTTGGCCCTCGATAGCCGTAGGTGCTCGTGCAATGGTATAGTCTAGTTAAAAACATGAAATTTTGGAGGAAAAATATTAGTGACAAATCAATTTCAAATTGGTACAATTGGTTTCTTTCGAATAGCTAATATTCTAAAATAGATTATTTGAAGTAATACGTTGCCAAAATAACCTCTCTTGTGTAAATTGATTTATTTGGAATATCAAGATGGTTCTATGTATGTAATTCATGCGGATATCGATCCATCTGAAGGAATGTTTGTGTTTGGTCTCATGAGATGAGGCCCACCAATAATACGAATTCACATGTGAATATGTAATTTTGGTTTTTCATTCTCTATTATGCTAATTCATCTAGTTCAATAATATCTATCAACGTCAATTTATTCATGTTCTTAATGAAACTAACTTTAAAGATTGAAACGATAATGTTCATAACGTTCTTAGCTGCATGGATCTAGACTTTGCATTAAGAACTAAAAAACTCGCCACACTTGCCGATAAAAGTTTTGCGGATGAAAAATGGGACTTTGATGAGTGGAATTGTTCAGATCGTACGAGTCTTATGATCATGAAGCTTGGAATTTCATAAACATTTTCGATATGGTAACTACTGTAAAAGAAATTCTTAAAGAAATTCAAAAACGTTTTGCGAAAGGTGATAGGTCAAATTAGTACCCTTCTGACGAATTTAGTTTCACTAATCATGGAAATGTCTCATCTTACTTTAAAATTAAAGGCACTAAAGTTTAAGCTGATTGATTATTTGATCGTACATTTGGTTTTGAATTTTCCTCCTACAAAATTCGATCAATTTAAGGTCAGTTACAATTCTAAAAGAAGACATACATCCTTAATGAGTTTATCTTATATTATGTACAAAAAGAAGAAAGGCTAATGTAAGAAAAAACTAGCGTTGACCAAGTTGAGATAAATTAAAGTTTATTGAACCAATTGAAATATTTCTAAAAGTTCAGTGACCCAGCATGAAATTTACCCCCTACATTTTTAGCTCCTTGAGTGCACGTGCCAATCAGTCGTCTTTCTCATTCTCCTTCTCTGCGCCATGGCCTCAGCGGAGCAGCCGCTGAAGAAGCGAAAGCTGCACGAACCATCACAACCTCCACAGGAGCAGACAATCCCATCACCACAAGAACCTCCGCCACAATCTCCACATCCGCAACTCCAGAAAAGCTCCTTTGCACCGCCCTCGCCGCCGCTTTTGTCTCAAGAAGAAATCCTCAGAAGGCGCAGAAGCCAAGAAGAGATTCGAAATGTTTACGAGTGCTATAAGAGAATCAAATTCTGCATCAATCAGGATGATAAGCGTTTCAAGCCGGACCTTGAACAGGCCTACCTCTCTCTTATCAGTGCTGCCTCTAGAGGTCTGAACCTCAACTTTACTCTATTACGTTAATGAGCATATTACTGAATTCTCGGCTGAGTTTTGAAGTTTAATGTTCTTGGAATGAATTTTGATCCTTTAATTTTTATTTTTCATTATTCTGACTAGTGATTTTTTTTTTAGTGGTTTATAAGATATTTGGTGAAAATAAAAATAGACAAGTCACGAGATTTTATTTTTCAATGTGAAGAAATAAAGGTAATTGTTTCAATTTTAGATATGTTTTTGGTAATTTGTGTTGTGGAACCTTAGAGCATTAATCTAGGGTTGCTTCCAGTCATTCTAATTTTCTTTTTCTTTTTCAATTATTGGCATTTGCACTGAATTTCTTGAAAATCTCATTGGCTACTCATTGAAAATTGGACTACTCTTCTCCTGCCTCAGACCTTGGGTGCATTTGCACTGAATTTCTTGAAAATATCATTGGCTACTCATTGAAAATTGGACTCCTCTTCTCCTGACTCAGACCTTGGGTGATTAAGAAACCAACTTCCAGAGCCATGATTATCATCATCATCATCATCCCAACCCACTGCCTTGGATCAAGAGAAGCAAACAAATTCTTTTCATAATTAGATTCATGAAAATACCATTTGCTCATCACGCAGCTTGTGGCTTCAAGCTCAAGAAAGCTCTGGCTGCCTGTTGCCCCCTGTATGTGCAACGCTTCTACACCCTCACCCTTTCTTGGCACCACCTGCAGCTGGTCCGATCACTGGCTACTGGTGCCCAACATCCCCAGGAACCCTCCACAGTTATTGTTGTGTTGTCATCACAATTATTTGATATGTAGCAAATCAATACATTGACTGATGTGTGCCATTCCTTTGTTGTGCTGTATTCCATCAATAAAAGTGCCATGCTGGCAGTTGTGTTCTTAGTGCCATCGCTCTGATATCAATAGGATGCAATGAAATAAGGAATTAAATATGTGACCACTCGAAATTCTCGTTGTTTCAGAATATTAAGAAATCGACTAAGAATCAGAGACAAGCCAGAATACATCTATTTTATATTAAAAAAAATGTTGCTTGCTTCACACAGCTAGAAGGCTTCAAACAATGATTTGCAAACTATGATAAACAAATAAGGTAAATAAGCAAGTGCTAAGGCAAAACATGTTCCAACCCCGTGCTTCAATTTAGTATATGATACGTTCCATCCATGCCAAGATATGCTCCATGAATCCTCCTTTGAATGTGAATTCAACGCAGTGCATGATTTCGCCTTTGCTGCTTTTCTGATGCAACAATTGAGCCATAAATTTTATCACCTTGTGTTTCGTATGCATCATTTTGCTTGTAGGTAAACTAAGAAGAAACACTTTGAAAAGGAGCTATGATTCTGCAAAACATGTTTGTTCTTGAAATATCAAATAATCCAAAGGATTGTTTATTGGTCATTGAAGTTAGCAAAAGTGCATACATAAATAGAAAAGTGAGATATGTTAAGTCCTAAACCCTTGATGTGAACCCCGTTACAGGATGTGTACCCTGGAATCCACGAAAGATTTGATATGAACCAAGGAAAGCTAAAATCGAAAAAAGAACCTTGACCCAATAATTTTTTGAATCAAGAACCAACGCTGGAATGCTTGAACGCCACAAAGATTGCAAATCTTTGATAAGTTTTGGATAGTTGAATTAAGAACAAGATTGAAAGCAGAAATCTCACTTTATAGTTACTCTCTCAAAATAATGTGTTGTTATTGTTTGTACAATGAATATGTCTTATATATGGGGCTAAAAATTCTAATTAAATTGTAAAACAACTAAAATACATGATAAAATAGAGTTTGAAAGAAACTGGATGACTAAAATTCACTAGTCAGGTATGACGAGCGTCCCTATGGGTGGACTATGGCGGTTCGTCACTGTTAAACCCACTCGTGCACTCACTTCCTTGAATCAAATATGCTAAGGTTGGTCCTTCCTTCATGCTTAATTTGAAACTTGGTGTCTTGCTTGTTGCACTTGAACTCTCAGTCAGCGTATCTTGGACAAGTCCTTGTATGGCTTCCTTGATCTTGTTATTGCGTTATTGGTCAATCAGGAACACGTAAAGGATCCTTGTTAGCCGGTCCTCCATTATTCTTATCAACCCTGCCCCGAAATTTATCAAGAGAGAAATTTGGTTAACAGGAAATATAACAATACAAGGCCCATTTGAGAATATGAGGACTACATTTGAGACTGAATTCTGACAAGTATTAGTCTAAATTGGTTAAAGAAATGTGATGGGAATTCTTGTAAAGATATTATTTAATTTATTCTCCAAATTAGATACTTATTTTTGGAAATGTAACAGGGTTGTATTCAATAAATTTTTTAGTATTTTATTAGTCGTTTACTTTGCAAGTAGGATACTTATTTTAGGGGGGACATAATTAGGATTTTATTTAATAGATTTCGTAGTATATTCCTACGACTAGTTTAAACATCTATGTAAATGTAGCTTATGCATAGTAATAGGTAGACTTTGATATTGAATAAATTGTTATTTTCTCCCTCTAAGTTCTCTCTATTTTCCACTTCTCTTTCTCCTATCTCTTCCTCATTCTTATTCGATAGTGTTCTACATAAAAAATGTCTAGGTTTTTCTAGTAAACCTACTTCTAAGTAATTTAATTAAGTTTAGAGCAAAAGCTGATTTTTTATCTTTGAAAGTTTTGGTTGCAAGTCTTGGATGAGCTCAAGTTTTGTAATGGCTAGTGATGTAGAATTGAGAGAAAGAAAGGGAGATGTTGATTGCTTCCCCAATGCCAACTTGTACCCATGACCAAGGCTATATATGGATTGGATATGGACCAGATCTGCCCATTTTCAATCCGATCCGAACCGATAAGAATAATTTATGGATTCAATCCGATCTGATAATCCAATAAATATTTGATTGTTAATTCCATATTCAATTTGCTATGTTATGATCCAATCCAATACTCACATCCAAATTATTTCACATATTCATTATTCATTGGAAAGAGGGGATTCTCAATTTCAATACAAAATTTAATTATAATAAATAATAATTTTATATTGAAATTTGATCAACTTGGCATTCTTCATTGAAAGCCATAAAGTATAATACAAGTTTCAAATGAAAAAAAAAAAAATTATGTTTAATAAATTATGCGATAATATGTGAAATATATTGTATTATTATAACTAATCGGATTGGGTTATTATCGGGATTTATATCCATATTTGCTCTATTTAGTTAACGGATTATTGGATTTAGATCAAAATCCAATTTGTTGATAGCCCTACCCATGACACTGAAAATAAAAGTTTTGAGTTGTACTTTTGATTTTGAGTATTTTCATTGTAAGAGATCTAAATAACTGTTTAGGATGTGGCTCTTCTAGCCCTCTATGTTTAACTATGTCAAGTCCTTTACTTGATTACCTGCTTCCATGACAGAGAATCTGAAAAATGCCAACAAATATGGAGAAGTAATTGCAATTACTTCGATGGCTTACATACAATAGGAATGGTGTTTCAAATGTGGTGCATATACTCAGTATCTGAGATGTGGACATGACCCCTTATTTGCAGGTGGTGCAAGCGTACAACGCCTGGTAGCAGAGTACATTCCCAGATATGCATCATATTGTCCTACTGCTCTTGAAGCCGCTACAAAGGTTGTCATAAATATGTATAATTTTTCCTTCACAATGATGAGTAGGGGAGAAGATGCTGATGCTGTTGCATTTGAGACTGCCAAGACTTGCATTTTTGGCCTAGTTGATATATGTCAAATTGCGGCTTCTGAGGCTCCTACTTCAGCAGTTATTCAAGGGATTTGTTCTGCAGTTTTTCTTGATGTTTTTACCTTCTTTGTATCCTCATTAGAGGGAGAGGATATCTTTGAGATTATTGACCAGAGAGTTTTACAGATTCATGATGTTACAGAATCCTTTTCTGAGTTCAAGCAAAAGTTTTTGGAGGAAGATAATTCTGCCTTGGTCAAACTATCCAAGTTACGTGCACTGAGTTTTCTGAAAATTTACTTCAGTTGCCCTAAAAATTCAATTGGAGCTTGCTTTGATCTCTTTGAGTCAGCTGGAACTGAGGGGCTGCAAAAAGGGAATTACTTTCTTCATCAGTTGACAAGCGAGCTGAATGATATTGGTCGTCATCATCTGGATGGAGCTAAGCCATCCATATGTTTCACTGAAACAGAATCTGAATACAAGCATACTGTTGAAAATGGACCCGTTTCACCTGCATCACAGAGCTGCTTGTTGCGATTGGTAATACTCACAGATCATTACATGTTCTTGGGTTGATGCTTTGCCTAAGGCTTTTAGTTGGATCTGGTGTACAATTATGTTATTTATATTCTATTTATTTGTTGATGCAACTTCCCAATTCTTTTGAGAGAAATCTCAGAGAAAATTAACTGATGTATACATTGGGCCCTGGGCTGCTTTTAGTTTGGAGATTAAGATTCTGTTTGCTATTGTCCTTTCTGTAGTTAGCAGCAGCATTATAGATGTTCATGAGCTGTCTTTCTCTAGGAAGGATGTATTAGTGGCTAAAGTAATTGGCAGTCCAAGTTTGATTCGAGCCCACCACCATTAACATCATAACTAAGATATTGTAGAAGCTGATGCTATAAACAGATTTTAACCATCAACCTTTTACATTTGACTTTCATGTATTTAAATGTTTATCTTTGTAATGCGTGCAAATTAGTATTGGTGCTGGTTATAGGTTCGCTTCTATTTTATGTCTATCGAACATACAGAGTGAAAAGTTAAAGCATAATCTTCTGCCAAGTGTATCATACCCAAAAATGATGCCATGGACCATAAGCATGTAATTTAAGTCTGGTTGGATTGGCAGGAATGCTCGAGATAAAAAGCGCTGTCATAAATAGGTGTTTTTAACATAATATTTTGTTAATAAAATATAAACTGTATGCAGTAGATTCATGATGCTCTCCTTATATATTATTCAGGGGTGTAGCATTTTCAGATATCAAAGTCTGTTGTTGATTCATGAAAGAATGATTAGCCTATCACGATTAGCAGGGATATTTTTTGCTATCACATACGACAGTTATGTAGATCTCTTTTTACTATCTGTTGATTTGGTTTGGTAGCTTGTCCATTTCAATTAAATGCTTAATTAAGTTTCAGAAACTTCCTGGACGCACGTGGTTGAAGTAGATAAAGGTTGTTTACTTCAGTGCCTCTTCAGCTGCTTTATTTATTTACCTGTGGATTCTATTGTGCAGGTTCTTGATAAAGATCTATCAATCAAAAGTTTGATATTTTCAAGGTACAAGAAGCTATGTAAATCTGCTTCTTCTGAACTTGTTTCAGGCATTACCTGTATTCTGGAAGGAGTGCTTGATTCCTTTGCACAGCAGATCAAGGCAAATGACTTTGTAGATGGCAATGAAGATATTTCCAGTCCACCTAAATATGTTGGTCAGTACCTAATTCCTAGAGTACCTAGTCAACAAGGAACTTCTTCTGTAGCTCTTGTAACAGATTGTCCAGACAAATTTACAGGCATTTATTTGAATAATAAGGGGACTGATCCCATTGATGGAGTAGAATCAAAGTCCATGAATTTTCAATCTGGAGATTCTGGAGAATTATCCAGTTCCAGAACTTTTGTGCCGAGGGAATTGTTAAAACGACACTCATTCTCACCTAGAACAAGAACAAGGACACCATTGGACTTCAGAAGCAATTCATTCAATGGCATAAGCAATAGTCAGCAGGTGGAGAAGAGTTTGAGTCCTAATCTGAACCCCTCATTACCTTCTTTAAGATCCCCTACTGGACCTGCGAATTCTTCTTTTGAATCTTCCAAGCATAATCCTCCACCACCTCATCCGTCAGCAAGCCATGTGACATGGTACTCTGATGGAGATCCAGCCTCCGTGGCTATATTTCCAGCTTCAGAACAACTATGGTTGGGATCATTAGGCCCTGATGCATCCGAAGTGCTTATTAGGGTTCAATTTGAAAAGTTTGGTCCCATAGATGAATTACATTATTTTCCATTTAAAGGATTTGCCTTCGTCAAGTACACAAACATTATGAATGCTTTGAAAGCTAGGGAAGTCATGCAAGGACGTTCCCCCTGGGGTGAGTGCCTCCGGGTAAAGTTTCTGGATATAGGATTAGGAACTAAAGGAGCTATAGATGGTGTGGCCATTGGTTCTAGTTGTCATGTTTATGTTGGAAATATTCCTGGCAAATGGGCCAAGGATGAGATGATGCATGAAGTTAAGAAAGTACTTCAAAAGGGCCCTCGCTTGGTCACTGATCTTAATAGTGAAGGTGCATTATTGATGGAATTTGACTCACCAGAAGAAGCTACTATTTCCATGGTTCAAATGCAATGGCATCGTAAGGGAAATAATAACTTTATCCTGCCCCCATCAAGCGTAGGTACAACCAATTTGATGATGCATGCTGAAGGTGCTAGACCTACTTCTGCACCAATGCATGCTGATATGAGAAGCTGTTACTCTTCTAATAGTATGATTGGATCACCTCATGCTCAGAGAAACCTTGAGAAGCCATCTGACAGTTATATGACAAGGACTTCGGGGTTGTCTTCTTTGCTTTTCCAGTTACGTGCAAAATATAATATCACACACCCCCAAGGTTCTGAAAATCAAAGGCCTGGTATTTCTATGAGATACCAGGAACAATTACCCTCAAGCATGCTTTCAATTAACCTTCCAAATATAAGCCCTAATTGTCTCGCAGATGATGAGCTCTTGGATATTTGCAAACTTGCCATCAACCAGATAGGATCTGTTGTCCGATTGAGTAGAACAAATATGCCAACGGGTGCGCATTGGTTTGTTGAATGCAGTAGTGTAGATACAGCAAATACTTTATTCAGGAATCTACGTGATTGTCCTGGGATTTTCTTCCAAATAGAATTCAGGTTTGAAATTGCCATTTGCTTGTGCATATAGTTTCTAAGCAGTGTTTACTTTCGGATTGTTCCCTTCCTTTCTATCACCTAGATTTTTGGACGCAGGTTTCAATGCCTCTCTGTTTCTCCATGTCTGATAGACAACTTTAATATTTCATCTATGACGCTGTCTATTCTTAAGGTTTAAGGAAATTTCAACCATTGCTACTGAAAATTGTCAATATTTCAAATTCTAGGCAACCTGAGTAAAATTTTGGTTTCACAAAAAATTGTCATCAAGACAAAAATGTTGCTAAACATTCTCAGGTATTCACCAGGAGTAGATTCTAATTGAGCCTTGCTAGATCGTTTCATTCTGGAGAAATTTATTTCTTCCCATTACTAGGTTCCGAATCTTATCTCTATTGCCTAGCAATGGTTTGTGTCATTGCCCCAGACCACTGTCATTTTAAAACCGTTGTTTTATATTTAATTTTCTGCATTTGTATTTAGTTATTAGTACCTATAAAATTGAGTTACCGATTGTTGATTATTCGGTATTGACCGGCATCATTGCTGGTAACCACTGTTGTAAATTTATTGCACTCAGAGATTCATAGTCACCTTAGGAACTACCTTTTGTATATTCTTCCTTGAACAGCATATTGTAGAGATCCTTCCTCAAACAGCATATTGTAGAAAATTAAAAATATAGTAGTATTTCTGTCTAAAACATGACTATTGTCCATATGTTTTATTCAGTCACCCTGGAAAGCACCATTTTGCTCCTCCCATTAGACCAGATAACAATGTACTAGAGCTTCCGTCACCAAAAGTAAATCAAGAAATTCATGGGCCTGGGATACAAACTGCTGCATTCCAGTCAAATTGGACTTCTGTTGACCATTCGGGAATGTTGGAAGTTGGAAGATCTGGCCCTGCTGAACAAAGATGGGCATACGGAAAACCTGAAACCCTTCATCCTGGACAAGTAAGCTTTGCATCCAGACCTGCACAAACTCCTGTAACAACTATTGCACCACAACAGCCACTTCATGGATCTGCGAATGTGCGACCTGTCTATGTGCCTTCAAACAGTTTATGGGATGCACGGGGGTTGAACCATCATCTACCTCCAACACCAACACCAACACCAAATCAGATTCAATCAGCTCACCATAATCTGCCTGCCCCGCCATTTTTATCTGCTTCCGTGACTCCACTGGCACAGATACAGGGAAGTTCTATGCCACAATTTAATAATATGTTTCCTCTCAATGGTGTTCCTCCTCCATTGTCATCTTTGGCACCTCCTCCATCTAACGTGCCTCCTCCATTACCTCGCCAGCCCAACTTGCAGCCTCCATTACCTTCACAGCTTGATTTTCAGCCTCCATTACCTCCATCCCCACCTCCTCCAGCCTGTTCCTTGCCCCCTGCACTTCCTCCTCCTAGTTCTCCTCCTCCACCTCCACCTCCACCATCTGAATCTGCTGATACAGAATGTTCTAAGTTGGGCCAGCGCTATCCCTGGCAGGGGATCTTAAGCAAAAGTAGTGTTAATTACTGCACCATATATGCACAGAGGGTGGATTCTGATATTTGCAACTATTCAAATGCTATGGCTGAGCCATTAGGGTAAGGACTTTATTATTATTTATTTATTTTATTTTTTTCTAGTTGATCTTTCTGTGGACTGGGCTAGAAAGAGATAATTTCTGATAATTTTTTGATGATGCATTTGCAGATGGCCTGCTAAATTGGATATGACAAAACGCACTGATTTCCGGCATGTGAAGTCAACTTTTTCCAGTACCCCACCTCACAGAGTGAATCACCTCTCTCTCTCTCTCTCTCTCTCTCTCTCTGTGTTTTGTTTGTTCTCTCAAAATAACATGCCTCTCAAATTATCATGGGCTCACCCAATTGACTTTTAGTTTTCACTTTCTTGTCTTAGAAATTTGCAGTTAAATTTTCGTCTAGGAAAGCTTTACGTTTAGCCTATGTTTGAGTTCCATTATTTAAAAACTAATGTTTCCTCCAAAGTCATTTTCAATAAAATAATTTTACACGTAGACCCAGAACTTTTTCCTACATTTTAATCCCACACTCTTCAGAAAAATCACTAGCGCAAAATCTATTTTTGCAAAAAATGGGGCTCAAACAAGTGTATCATCCCCAGAATCCACAATTGTTAACTGGTTATCAGTATTTAAATTTCATGATATTTGGAAGAGTTATATTGCGTTAGTGAAATGACATATGTGATAAAGTTGTGTCAAGACCTGACAATTACTTTTTAGAATAATTTGTTCTACTTGCAAATTAGTGGCACGTGCTGGTGTAACTAGAGGTCAATAGTTCTATGACATGTTCATCTGATCCAGGGAGGACATTCCTCTTTTCTCTAATTGGCTTCAGAATCAATTTCACCAAATCATTTCTAAGCCTTTTGAAGCCAACATTGACAATTACTTGGGAGTGATGTGACAAGGAATTATGTGCTTTATGATCTAGTAAGATAACATCTTAATTGGGTGATCAATTTATATGTACTTGGTTGTTGCTCTAATTAACTGAAGGTTATTGTCAATTTATGAATTTGGCTCTGGTGGGATGGGGAAATGCTCTAGTATATTTGGCACTTGTGGCATTATTGCCTGCTCTAAAGCACAGGATTTGGTGTTTTGCTGTTTGGAACAACTGAGGAAGAATTTCAACTTTCCTGTAATCATAAAATAAATAGAGGCATAATAAAGACATTTGACATTTCATTAGTTATGATGTCCCTATAATGTGTCTTTGTGTATATGTGGGGAGTTTGGTGGAGGGTTGGGTTTTGGGGTGGGGGGAGGGTAGCTGTATTACTTTCAATAAAGTAGCAAATGTAATACAGGGATGCATATTGTTGGATAAAAAGAAACAATACAATAATCAAATCTAGGTCATTGGGATTTTGAAGGTTTATGCATCTTACATCAGCATAGTTTTTTTTTTTCCTTTGTCATCAATAGATGTGGAGCCATTAATTTGCATTTATAGTTATGCTGAAGTCAGAAGTCGTTTCATGGACTGGACATGTACGGGTACACACAACTTGCACATCTGCACGTGTTGAAAATGTGGGAAACCCCATGCTCCAATCCTAAAGCAAGACACTGTCTTAAAGTCTTCCTTTCTTATTAGTAATTGAACTTAAATTGCTAAAGGAATCTCTGTGGTACAACTGACATGATCCTTGGTAGTGAGTCCACTAGCATTTGTAACCCTAGGACATTCTATGTATTCATTATAATTCTACTTAACCTTAAAGATTTAGATTTCAAAGTAATGTTTCAAATATCTGACTTATAATTTATTCCCTTCAATTCTCTTCAGTTAAAATTATGTCATAAGCAAATAGCATATACCAAGAGACTTCATCTTGGATGTCTTGTAACTTCAAACGTTGACCAGTGCATAATGATATGGACACTGGGAAAAAAATTAGAAATTCTCTACCATTCAAACCTGCGACTTCTCCATTTTACACCTTAATATATATCAATATGGGCACTTCCATGAGCACTGCCTCTATCATAGGGTTTTTGGAAGTCAAAAAAAAAAAAAAAATTATGACTGTATTTTTTTATTTTTTATTTTTTCTTTATTTATTTATTTATTTTTTTTTGTGTGGTACTTCTCCACCAATGTTTGAAGTATGTAAATGACTTCCATATTATTTCTCCCTTGAATGAGCCAAACTAGTCATTTCAGACCTTTGAACTATGCCCCAGGTTTTCCTCTAGCAACCGTAAACTTAAGTTTGTATAGTCTTGGATATCTTCTTTGTTTATATAAATCGGCATTAACTTCATTCATGTAGCATCTTTTTACTCTTTTAAGATATCATTCAAAAATTTTGTTAACCATAAAATATGTTCCTCAAATGACCAGTTAGTTTTATCATCTTGATTCCCTTTATAGAAATCAGTGGGATAGAGTGATTGCATAGAAATGAGATAATTCCTTTGCATCTGGAATAAAATTATTGGATTTGTTGTCCTAAATGTTATATGGCTAAAGAGAAGTAATACCTGTTCTAACTTGGTAGTGTACATCACCTATCTGCTATCTGTTCAATGAATTTTGCTCCCAAGTTTCAACCAATTTGAACTGGATTGCTCAAATTCTGACTTTGTTTAAATCTGCTGTGTCAGAGAGAGATATGCTGGCTTTTCCCTTCTTCTCAAGGCGATCACAAGGGTGTAAGTTGACCCTACTATTATCCGTTCTTTTTTTATACACATGGCTTGATGTGGCGTAGCACAATGGTGCAAGTAGATCCAAGTATTTTTTGTTGCTCCTTTTCTGTTACTGATTTTTTTTTATTGAGCAAGCACCAGAGAGTGCTACTGATTGACATATTTGTCACTGGCTAATCTACTCTCATCCATTTTATTTTTAAAATATATAGGAACTAAAATCCATATTTCTGTGTAGAAAATAAACTTCAGGTCCGGAAAGAAGCTCTTTTTTTCTTAGTGACCATACTTAGAACAGTACCTGTAGAAGATTGAAGGATATGTTCAAGAAAGAAAATGGTCATGTAAAATACCAGTCCTTGTTTTGCTTTGGGATGTAAAGGATCCAAGTTAATGCTAAAATGCAAATTTACTAGCTTCTCACTTCTCAATGTCATCGCAATGTGAGCTGCCTCTGGAGGTAGAAAGCGTTATTTTCTCTTTGGCATAACAATTGTTACCTGTAACACTGACTAATCTTGCAGATTGCTGTAATCAACATTACATTGCATGGTTTTACCATTAGAGGCCTTATTCTACGTGCAATAATGTGCTACTGGTGTCTCAATTATGATTTTGAGACTTATATTGAAGTGATTTGATTTATTTTCGCATTTTACAGTTTCAAGATTTCATTGCATACTTGAAGCAGCGAGAATGTGCAGGAGTAATCAAAATCCCAGCTGCAGAACCGTTGTGGCCTAGACTACTGTTCATTCTTCCATACTCACCTGATACATGTTCCATGCTGTCTATTCCCCCTAATCCTTCACTTTGCTTAATTGGTTTGGTATTGCCCAAGGAAATGAACTCTGAAGCAGTATGATCCGCACTCTATGGGAATAATGTACGTGTAATGTTTCAGAATAGGTCAAAAGAGCATAAGAGTATTAGTTCCAGTTAAAACTGCAGTTCTCCATAATCCTCCAAGATCAGTGACGGCATGTGAAAAGGTAGTGCCATTTTTTCCGGTAGAAATGAAGCATTGTTGTGGAACTAACCAGTGCCAGAAGTTGTGCTGCAGTTAGGAAATTTTCGGGTCAATTCTTGAATTCCATTAAAGCTCGTTGACATGCTATGACAGAAGATTCCCACTCATGTAGAACTGGATTCTCCCTTTCTCTTTTCAGGATTCAAATCCCTTCTTTTTTCTTTTTTTTTGGGCTATAGTTTTCAGGAAAGAAAATATTTCTATACTGTTAACCCTTGATACCATTTTGAGTAATTGGTGATGAGTTAAACTGAGTTCTCTCTCCTTCCTTCCCTCTCGCGCTCTCTCTCACGCACTCACATTCTGCACATTGGTGGAATGAATTATCAAGCATACCCGAAAATAATAGAAATCACGGAGTTTTTCAGACCTCAAATTTATGGGTGGTTTGACAAAGTTGTTGATAAAAGTTTTAGGAGATTTTGATAAAAGTTGATGAAATATGTGATTGAAAAGTTGGGGCCTTGCGAATGAAATGTTAAAATTGAAGCTTGATCAATTGAAAATTTTTATAGAACTTAGTATTGTCATTCATTACGAGGACATGATCCGTTCGATATGGCCTACAGTCAACCTCCTTGAAGTGTCACGTATGATTACCAATTAATTCTGCCATGTTTGCACCCAAAACTGGATATGCAGGAACAAAGATTTTGCATCAACAGGCGAGAAAACCATAATAATCTTTTAGATTAAGCATGAGGCAACACAAACTATTAAATTAAATCAGAAAAGATACAGAACAAACTTTTAAATCTTTAGTTATCTATGCATGTATAGAAAACTACAAATTTAAGATTTATAACATCATAAAAACGAAAAATAAGATTTATGACTTGATATCTAATTTTCATAAATTGACTTTTGATTGATAGAATTTCCAATTTTCATATGAAATATTTCAATTTATTTGAATGAATTTAGAGAGGTTTATGACAATCATACTGTCAAATATTTTTCACTATAATCTTAATTAATTATTATTCTACTATATTTTGCAAGGTCTTAATTTTATTTGACATAAGTACGACTAAAGAAAGAACTTAATTTAAGCAAAATTTTATAGAAGATTCAAGTGATTTAAGCAATGTTCATCTTAAAAGTAATCTATTACTGATTACTTTAAATTTGGAGTGACAATTTATAATCAATCTATTGTCATGAGGGTGGGAATTTGGAAGCGGAATTATTCAGAAATTAAAAATTTCTTTAATTCAATAAAAAATATCGTCTAAATGTTCATGCGTATGTTATATAAAGAATAAAGGATTCAAATTATTACTTAAATTCGATGACTAATTCTTTAATTTACTCTGAATCACGAACTTTCAACTTTTTAAATCCAAGAACTTGATATTTTAAACATCTAAATCTCTTATGATATTCTCCAAACTCAATAGTACATTTGTGGATGGGCACCTTCTTTTAATTAAACAAAAAATTAATTCTTGAACTGGACAATTGAATAAAATGAATTATTATTATTATTATTATTATTATTTCTCTTCAAATTTGAACACTATGGAATTATGATTGTTGTACAAACCCATAGGATGTTTAATTTCCATTGAATTTGTGTTTATAGAGAGAATAGTTACATTCATTGTACAATAATAATTCTACATTCAAATAAAAGTTTCAATTAAAATCCAAATAGGATTTTCAATTAAAGTTCAAATACAATTAGTTTACATTTAATTACATGTGTAGTCCTAGAACTTAAATTACAATTATAATTAAGTTTACAACATTTATAGTAATTACAATTAAGCCCAAAACTAATATAATTCTCGTAATTAAATTTCAATACTTTCTGGAGATACAAAGGGACTTGATCGGTCATATATTATCCAAGCACCAATAATTAAATCATGTCTAGTTGATCCTAGAACACCTAATCAAATTATTAATCTTTGTTTTTTTACTAAAGGTAAAAGATTGAACTCTCAAAATTTATAAGATCATAAAGTCAGTAAACTCGTAATATTTTCCTCTGACTTGCCGCATATATATTTCATTCTCATTCGAGATCCGATAATTAGGTACGAGAATAAATGACCATTTTACCCTCATAATTATTCTCACTAACTTAAGCATCATTTTCTTCAGCGGTCATGTGAACTAATAATAGATATCGAAATTTAACCGTTGCTAACTCTAATTTTAACCATTCTACAAAAAAATATTTAAGTAGTCACTCTATCCATTTTATAGGATGACGATTCCCGACACAAATTATGTTCCCTACTTCACTCATTCTCAAGTTTCCAACTCATTAAAATATTTGACTAATCCAATTGATCTCACCCATTAACGAATCAAAAAACCATTAAAATCACGAAAAAATATACTTAACACTATCAATAGATATAGATGAAATACACAGCGATCAAATAAAATTTGATTCTCCGCATGATCATGCTATAGAATTAAAACTCGACCTGTGGTTCGTTCAATACACTCTAAGTATACTAATGTCACATTTAATTATTTTTGTGAAAATGACAAATCACAAACTTCAATAGTGAATCGATTAATACTACAATCTTCCAGTACAAGAAACCAACCCTTTTTACATTGATTGTGAACAAATAATTATCATCAAAATATAAGTTGTATCACACTGTACTTATCTACGGAAGTACCCAACTTATATTCTCATAAATTATCATAGGCACTTTAATTCGCATACTCAATAATAAATAAATAAAATCACAATTTATTTATTATAAATTATCATTTTATCCTAGCATAATATATAATATGGCGCACAATCTGAAAAACTTCTACGTGCCCTGCCTTGAGTATATGTGTCTTGCAAATATCCCTCGGAAATCTTAGCCAACAGGCTTTTAGTAAACGAGTGTGCAACTTCATCCCAATAGCAATTTTATTGACAACCACATTTTCTCTGCCATCTCTTTTAATAGATGATATTTTTATTCAATGTGTTTACCCCAAATAACTTTTGGTTCTTTAACATTTGCAATAGTCCTACTATAATCTTAATACAATGTAAAGGACGGTGCAGATATAGGCACCACCTCGATATCCAAAAGGATTTTCTAAGTCGTATAGCCAATTTAGCAACTTCACAAGCTGCCAAATACTTGGCACCCAGGGTGGAATCAGCAATGCATGATTGCTTGATATTTCTCCAAATAATGTCTCACCACATGTGATAGTTTTCATCACTCTGGAAGTTCGAATCATTTTAACCTATCGAAACAAGATCCGACAAGGAGCATATAAATCATTATTCTCCAGAAGCACTAAAATATATGCTTTATCGCCATTCAATATTTTGATTCTAAGATTACACATATCTCGACTCACCACACCAATAGTATGACAAATCTCAAGTCTATTGCACAGTATAACATACGTGAGATTACCTATTGCCAACGCATAAAGTATCCTACTCATATACCTAATCTCTTTAGAAATCTTAGAAAACTGATTCTTAGATAGTTGGATTCGATTTCTAAGGACAAAAACTTGCATAGCAAATCTGACATGTATCTTCTCAACATACGAGACTTGAAACAAAGCTATTTTCTTGTTCTTTCAATCTCTCAAGATCTGAAACCTAGAACATTACTAGCTTCACTAAGTCCTTCATATGAAACTGTTGGGCTAACCACGATTTCATAGATGGTGACACACACATATTATTTTTAATAAGTAGAATATTATCCACATAAGTACTAGAAAAAAATACAATTTTATCTTGTATCTTCTTATAGATACAAGGTTCATTAAAGTTCTGATCAAAATCATATGTCTTAATCACATTGTCGATTCTTTATTTCAAGATATCGACGTCTAATAGATCATTGCATCCATATCATCCGTAGCCTCTTTATATAAAGTCTAATCATCAACTTGTACAATGAAAATCACCAAATTACTCTCCTAACTCAAGTACCTTGAAAATGAATTGATAATCATCCGACTTTGTTCAAGGAGCGATTGATTTTGGATCGTGACTTCATTTGGAACGTAATATTTTCATCAATGCTAACATTACCATTAAGTGACCTCATTACCTCCTCATTACATTCAATGTCTGTTGATTTATTGGCTTAATTTTAGCAAATTATATAGAAGATTCAAGTAATTTAAGATAACGATGTCAGCAGAAAAACTTATCTATTATTGAGCACTTCCAATTTGGCGTGACAATTAAGGATCAATCTATCGTCATGAGTAGATTAAACAATTAAGCTAAAGTTAAATAAATCAATAATAGGTTTTTCGTTTTGTTATAGATCTAAGAATCCTTTATATTAAGCCCATATTTGAACCCCATTTCTTAAAACTCGTTTTCTTTAAATTTATTTTCAACCACACATTTAAGATGATCCACAATTTTTTATTGACTTTTTTAACCATTCTTTTTATAAACTTTTATTAAAATCTACTAAAAATATAATTTTTAACTCAATCAAACAAGGTCTAAGTGCAACATCGCAAAGTCCGAATTCGCTGTGGGTCCTTGTGATTGGGAAGATTCAGGCGACCATATTCGCTGCAGTCTGTCACAGCATGGTCGTAAAGCATAGATAGCAGCCTCGCCGGAGTCGTACATCCAAATATCTGCCGACTATATATTTCTCTCTTCGGGCATCTTGTGCCTTGTACTTCGTCAAAAAATTCCTGAAGTTCCTTTGAAGTTTTGATGGAGAAATTTAATCACGTTATACAAAATCTGCATGCTTCCGTGCTTAAATTGACAGTTGCTTGTTTTTTATTTATTTATTTATTTTAATAACATTCTCATCTTTCTACGTGGGACAATATCCATGCAGAAATTTGATCAAATTTATTACTTACAGTCTGATAGGACAACATCTTTTATTGCCAATGTTTGAATTTAGTTGGTTAAAAATTTCTTCGGATTATTATGTTGTAAAGTCGATGACAAGACAGGCTCGTTAGATCTAAAACTTTAATCAACCATGCCACTAATTTGCTTAGTCAAATTAGTCATCTTTTAGTAAACAAAATTACAGAAAATAATGTTCAAATTAAATACTAACCAAATTGAGTATGTAAATAAATTATCAACGAAATAAGTAGAGAGATTATAGAGGACTTTTTTAAGAGTGTTGTCAATAATAATAATATCAAAAGAAGACAACTAATAGATAGATTGAGATTAAATTGATGCGAAGTGTGCAATTGCAGCTCTTTAAAATGGATTTTGCACCTGCAGAAGTTTCGCAATCAAGATACAATTTATATATATATTTTTTTTAAATTATTATAGCCAATATATTAACCTTGTCCGATAAACTAACTTTGATTGTACAATGGCCAACAGATGTCGTTAGGGGATAGTGTGCACATGGACGTATTTCACAGTATGTAAGTTATAAATAGTGTAGTATATTTATAGGAGAAGATAAACAGAGGGCAATAGAAATATATTGTATTCCCCTTTTTGTGATTAAAAAAATCCCCCTTTTAAATGATACAAGAATTGCTTATTTATAGTAATCAGGCCGACGTGGCCACCGTCGGACTGGATCCACGTGGCCTGATCTGCCGACCCTTAGTATCACATCAACTCTATTCTATATTAATTATTTTGATAGATTTTTGACAAGAGGTCAACCACCCTACAAACCTAGGCTAACATTCTTGACACTCATTAAATGGGCACGTCACATCAGTCAACTCTGAAGACATGCTTGCCTGACCCTCTTCTTGTTGCCAAGGACTTCAGTAGTAAAAGGTAAACCACCTCGGAGATCTTAGTAAAACGACTGCGGCGCTCCATGTGACAACTTCGGATGTTGATCCCTTCTACACCAATTCTTGAATGCTTGCCACCACGTGTATGAATGTGAGGTCTTCACATGGGCCATTCTGTATGATCAGCAACAATAGTCTCCCAAGTCTATGTATGATCATTCATGTGGTACATGGAATTTATAATCTTTGAAAAAAGAAATCCATGTGGTAATGCTAGTCCCCCCAAGTCTAATTTCCTAGCATTGATGTGGAAATTAAAATTTATGGTACAAGGGAGGTGATCTGGGAGATATGAGTTGGCCCCGAAGGTTTTGACGATGCTGCCTACAGGAGTGCAAACTACTTCAGTAATGCTTTACAAGTACTGAACGGAGCATTGGCAATCCTTTGTGGAGTCCATGGAATGTGTTGATGTACTTATAACAATGGTGAGCCAAATGGCGAGGGCATTTGGAACTGCCATCGAGGCCGAGGCCCTCGTTAAAAAGCTCATGAATAAAAATAAATGGTATCTAACTCGGGCCAATGAAGCCGAGGAAGCAGCTAAGAGATCTTCATCCGAAGTGGAGGCTTTAAAGAAGAGCCAGGTCAAAGAGTTAATGAAACTTGCTTCTAAGGAAACTTGCTTCTGCCTTAGCAGAAATTGAAAATTTGAAAAAGGAGGTCCACCTGTCTCAGAGCGAGGTGGCCTCTCTAACGAAGCGAGTGGAGACATCAGATAACCACCAGAGGATTGCTGCTGAGGCCCTGGAGTTGGCCAATAAAGAGAATGCTTCTTTGAAGCAGCAAGTGGAGGAGCTGAACTCCTATATTTCTGGCTTAGTGGAGGAGGTTGAGACGGTGAAGAGAGAGGTCGAACCTGCTGGTATTGAAGCAGAAAAGAGATACATTGCTAATTTCCACCTGACGGAAAAGTACAAAGTTTTGGGGATTACTGGCGGAGGCATGCCTATACTAAGATGGTGGAATGGATTGAGGCAAACCTTCAAGCTATCAATACGTTTGAACTAAGGTCAGAATTTTTGGAGGAGAGAGGTTAGCCACAAACGTCGGCAGAGGGGAGTCAGATTATTGAGATTGAGGATGAAGTCACAGAGGCAAAGGCTGATGTCCACGAAGTGGCACCCAATGCAATAATTTTATTTGCACCTCCCCCCCTATTTAGATAGGAGTTTATTTTTATTTTTTACATGTTACTTTGGCATCCGAGGCTCCCTATATACCATTTTTGTAACGATTAATGGAAATTTTTCCCTTTACGAGTTTGTACGTTTGTACATGTTCACTGACTTCATACTATAACTTCGTCTTATGCAAGTATTTTACTCTTTATTCAGCACTTACGAAGTGTTGGTGGTTCGGTTGTTTAGCTTACTTTGTTATATATCAGGTTGATCGTCGCATAGTGATAATAGCCTCTTTCCATACTTTGTCGATTAATAAAGTGGTCTACTTCAGGACTTAACTTAAAATAATAACATAACTCACAAAGTTAATGCCGAACTCGTTGAATTAATAAACTATTACAAGGTTGCATACAAAGTTTATTGAAAATACTTTCAAAGATGTTCCGCGGTCCATGGATGAGGTTGTACCTTTCCATCCAAGATTTTGATTCTGTAGGTACCAACTCAGACCTCTTCTTCCATGCAATAAGGTCCTTCCTAGTTTGGACCTAGGGTTTTGACCCCAGCCTCCTTTGTGAATAAAAACACTCTTCAAAGGATGAGGTCATTTATTCAGAATGCCTTTTTCTTAACCCTCGAGTTATAGTACCTCGTCATCTTTCTCTGGTAAATGGCCAATTTGGACTAGGATTCATCCCTCCATTCTTCAAGGAAGTCCAGTTCACATTTTCTTAACTCTTCGTTGGAGATTTCATTGAAGTATAGTCTTCTAGGTTTGCTCATCCCACTTCAATTAGACTCATTGCCTCGGCTACATAGGTCATGGAAGAAAAGGTTCGACCAGTGGCGATTTTGCTTGTAGTTCAGATAGCCTACAAGACCTGAGGTAGCTCATCAACCTATACACCTTTTGAGGCATCCAGCTTCCTTTTCAAGGTATATTTGATGGTCTTGTTAACAGCTTCAACTTGTCCATTTGCCTGGGGTGATGTGGGGAAGAAAAATGCTTCTTGATCCTCAGTTCGTCGCATAGGTTTCTGACCTTTTTGTTGTCTAATTGGCACCCATTGTCTGACACAATCAAGTGAGGAATCCTAAACCTGCAGATAATGTTCTTCCACAAGAATTTTGAAATATTTGCTTTGGTTTTCTTGGATAGAGATTCGGTTTCAAACCAATTGGTAAAATAATCAATTGACACAATAGAAAAACAGGTGTGCCTCATCCTTTAGGCATAGGTCCAATCAAATCAACGCCCCACTAGGCGAACGGTCAAGGGCTGATACAACATTGAGCTCCTGGGAAGGTTGTTGTTGGACAGCCGTGAAACATTGGCATTTATCACATCTCTTCACAAATTGTTGGGCGTCCTTTTTCGAGGTCGGCCAATATTATCCTTATCTCAGAACTTTTCGGGCTAGAGCCCATCCTCCAGAATGGTTGCCACACTTTCCTTCATGTATCTCTCTCAGAACATAAGTAGCTTGTTCTCCACCTACACACCGGAGTAGGGGCAAGGAGAAACCTAGTTCGTAAAGTACGCCATCTTGAAAAATAAAGTGTGTAGCCCGTCACCTCAATTTTCGGGCTTCCTCTTTGTTGAAGGACAGGAGTTGGCCTTGTTAAAAGGCAATGATTGGACCATCCATGTGGGGGTATCTTCTACTCACATCACATCTTGTTCCTTAGAAATTGAGGGTTGGGGGCTGAAAAAATTCAATCTATTGCAAATGCCCCATTTTTAATGAATGTATGAGAAAAGTACCATATCCCATACGATATTGAATTACTAGCTCCTTCCCCTGATGAGCGAGCCTATTATCCAAGGTCAGGTTGCATAGCCATTAATGAGTTCATTGGAATTACCTCTCCTATATTGAGGGCTTCCACAGGCAGTTGGGACTATTCCGTTCGCTGCTATGTTTGTTCAGCTCTCCTTTCTAACATATTTCTAGGTGGGGGTTGGCATTTCCTCCCATAGGCTCATTGGGCACTCCCAATCGAGGCCCTTTTGCTGCCTATCCCTAGGCGTCGGATGTCGATCACACCTATTACTAAGTTGTCCTGGGCTTAGTCTGTCAAAAACACTTATTGACCTTCTAGCCGAATTTCCTGGGTTGTATTACGTGGAAAATTGAGGGGGACTTCGGAGTATTGGTTCGAAGAGTAATTTGTTGAGGTATCTACTCCCACTTCTCTCTCCTGGGGGTCATCTTCCCTTGGGTATCACTAATATTCGATTCCCTGGCTATGAACCTCATCGTCTCCTCCATAATAATTTGGGGAGCATATGGTGGGATTGAATATCCTCCTTGGCCTTGCATGCTTCTTAGCAGCTCATGCGTAGCAAGATTCTTCTAAGTAATCTTTCTCATATTCTCAGCCATAGTGGTCAGTGCCTTAGTGAACCTAGCAATCAATCAAGAAGCTCCTCGAGTCCTGCCGCATGAGCCACCTTGTCTACTTAGTTGTTGAAATTGGTGGGGGGATGTTGGGACAGTGTGCGAGGGTTCCCTTTCTTCAAAATGTTCCTTCATTCTTCGAGGAGCAGGTTCTTCTTCGCTAGTACTCATGCTATCTTTCAAATATCTTTTTTAGGTGCATGATTGCTATTTTCAGGGTGTGTACGCTGCACTCCCCTTGCCTTTCCCTAGTGATCCTTTTTTCAAGGATATTTCATTTTGCTCAAAGGTTCTCTTTCTTGACCTTTTCTGAAAAATTAAGATTTCCTTACTTTATCTACAAGATTCTCATAGTTTAGCTGTTCCAAGTTTTCCACAAACGGCGTCAATCTGTTGACCTCATAAAATGGCCAACATGTATCATTAGGAGATATTGTGCACATGAGCGTATTTCACAGTGTGTAAGCTGTAAATAGTATAGTGTATTTATAGAAAAAGATAAACAATCGGCAATAGACATATATAGTATTCCCCCCTTTTGTGATTAAAAAAAACCCCCCCTTTTAAATGATACAAGAATTACTTATAAATATCAGGTCGACGTGGCCACTGTTCGATTGGATCCACGTAGCCTGATCTGCCTACCCTTAGTGTCACATCAACTATATTCCATATTAATTACATTGATAGACTTCTGACAAGAGGTCACCCATCCTACAAACCTAGGTTTACATTCCTGACACTCATTAAATGGGTGCGTCACATCAGTCAACTCTAAAGAAGTACTTGCCCGACCCTCTTTTGGTTGTCAAGGACTTCGGATACTCAAGGAGTTCAGTAGTAAAAGGTAAACCACCGTGGAACATCTTAGTGAAACGACCTCGGCGCTCCATATGACAACTTCGGATATTGATCCCTTCCACAGCAATTCTTAGATGCTTGCCACGTGTATGAATGTGAGGTCTCCACATAGGCCATTCTATATGATCAGCAATACTCTTCTCAATTGAAATTACTTCTAACTTCTCAAAAACTCAAAAAATATTTTTAAATTGGGAGAAAGGAGTACCTAGATATCAATATAGTTGAATTGATTTTGAGTTTAAAAAATGGATTGAATGGTTCAATTTATATAATTTCGAGCATATACTCTGAATTAAAACGTCTTTTGCCTCGGATTGATATGAAAACAGTTTTTAACGACTAAATTGATTTGATCGTTAAAATATTGGTTGTAAAATATCATTTTTTCTATAGTGGGTTACACTGATAGTCGAATGTTATTTTCATGCTTTTCGTTAACTTGGTTGGGTGGAGTGGAGTGGATATACCCGATTTTTGAAAACAAAAATAATTACTACCTTTTTAATAAAATTAAAAATTTAAGGAAAAATTCATATATGCCTTATATATATATATATATATATATATATTATTTAATCTTATACTACTAAAAATCATTATAATCTGAAATTACGAAGACCAATATTACCACGTATGAAACTTTCCTTTCTGTGCCCGTAATTGAAGTAATCAAATACAGAGAGAAACAGATTGGCATTACTATTACAATTTCAAATCGCAGGGCAAAATCATAAGCTGGTCACATGGATATTCAAATTCAAAATGATTTCTCTGGCTCCATTACTATTAAAATTTCAAATCGCAAGGCCAATAATCTTTTTCTCTGTGATTCTTGCTTGAGGAATTTTTTCAATTTACAAGATGTCGATTTCGATTACTGGTTTGGTTATCTTCCAAAAATTTTGAAAGACTGAATACAGGTAATTGTTCCATCACTCTACGTAAACCTAATCTATTGCTATGATGTGTATTATGAATGTTGTATTTCCGTTTGTAAATTCCATTTTTTTCTTTCAATATTTGGTGTTGATTTTGTGTTTAATTGTCCGGTAGCCATCGAATTTTCATGATTTGTTATGTAATCCAGTAATACTGGATTACATAAAATTGACTCAATTCAACATCTCTACTTATAATACTACTAAAATTTTGCATTCTTTATATTTTTCACTCTAGTTTGTTGAAATACCAAATATAATCCGTATGGGGAGTGGGTACTTATATGGCCGTGAGGGCTACAAAGACAATGAGTACCAAGGAAGAAGTCGAGGCTTTGACCAGTATGGGTCAAGAAGTAGAAGCACTGATCGAGATATGGACAGCACATATGAAGATGATGGCAAATATTCTTCTAGGTTTGCCTATATTCTATTTTCATAAAGTAAAACATGTGGTGAATTCTTCATGATACTTTTTCTTTATTTTTACAGTAATTTTTCTCAAAAAATATGTTCTTATTTTGCTGATTTTTATGATTAAGTGGATTACTAGATAATTTCAGAAACATAATGGTTTATGCTTATTTTTTATGAGGTTTAAAAAATTTGAAAAGAACAAAATCATGCATTCTTGCCTCATCGCATAGATCAATTTTGGCAAGGGACGGTTCTAATGCTTAACTAACTTCTACCATATTTCTTTGAAATTTCTGACAGTAATGCACATGAGACATTGACACGGCTTGCGTCGAAACTGGAGAAATTGCTAAGAACGAATGCAAAGCCCTCGTTGAAACTTATGGTAAATATATGAATATTACTCCATGTTTGTAGCTTGAGATTTATTTATAACATGATCCATTGAATTACTTTTTCAATAGTTGCCCGTTATCCTTGATGAATCATTCAACAGATGTACTACTTCCAAATTAGTTGTCAATATTTTTATTAAATATCAAACTAGTGAATTTTTCTACCATGTATAGTTATATTTACATTTAAAAATTATAACCTTTATGCACTGCAATTATAGTACGATAAGTTGGCATAAAGTAATGTACTATCTCTGACTTAAAGATCGTGTGTAGTACGTATTCACATCAAATGATTTCTTGTATCAAGTGTCAGATGAGATGATGCAACATGTTGTTGATTTGACATTGATGACATGCACGCGCTATTATTTCTAGTTGGATGGGATTCTACATCATTAGCTGTAATTGGGAATAGATGCGATCTACTGTACAATTACTTTTCAACGTATCACACGAAAGACTATTATGTGAATTTTTACGCTGGGAATATCATACCACTCGAAGATCATGCACAATGGAAAGTAGATAATTATTGGTTTCGTGACTATATTTTGCCTACTAGATTGAAGAGGCAACAAGGCAAGCCAAAGAAGATGAGGAGAAGATCAAGGTGGAATTTTTACAATCAACTAGTTCTGGAAGATATGAAACTATGGGACACAATATG
Source organism: Olea europaea var. sylvestris (assembly GCF_002742605.1). Taxonomy (NCBI): domain Eukaryota; kingdom Viridiplantae; phylum Streptophyta; class Magnoliopsida; order Lamiales; family Oleaceae; genus Olea; species Olea europaea. Next base: position 200,705 of record NW_019237586.1, on the reverse strand, counting down.
AGAATGTGTAAGCAATCTCAGCCACTTAACGATGTACAGAAGCGAAAAACGATGATCTAATGACTAAATGATGATGCAAAACTCATTTACCATGTCATCACGCATTCGCTAGAGACTATTAATTTAGGTTGCTAAATGTCTATGCTTAACATTCTATGTTGTGTAATCGATTATATTATAAATTGGATGATTCTCGTGCATTTATATTATTTTACCAGAGAGTATGTTATATAGAAATGTTACTGTACTAATGCACAGTACACAGATTGTTGTTAATCAATTGCTATTCTATCTGTAAATGCTATATTGTGTATAGTTATTACTTTTTGATCAAAATGATGAGAATTAGTCTACACGTACAACCTCTTCCTACCGAATTTGTTACATTATGCTGACGTGGCTGAAATTAAGCTGTAAATAGTATAGTGTATTTATAGAAAAAGATAAACAATCGGCAATAGACATATATAGTATTCCCCCCTTTTGTGATTAAAAAAAACCCCCCCTTTTAAATGATACAAGAATTACTTATAAATATCAGGTCGACGTGGCCACTGTTCGATTGGATCCACGTAGCCTGATCTGCCTACCCTTAGTGTCACATCAACTATATTCCATATTAATTACATTGATAGACTTTTGACAAGAGGTCACCCATCCTACAAACCTAGGTTTACATTCCTGACACTCATTAAATGGGTGCGTCACATCAGTCAACTCTAAAGAAGTACTTGCCCGACCCTCTTTTGGTTGTCAAGGACTTCGGATACTCAAGGAGTTCAGTAGTAAAAGGTAAACCACCGTGGAAGATCTTAGTGAAACGACCTCGGCGCTCCATATGACAACTTCGGATATTGATCCCTTCCACAGCAATTCTTAGATGCTTGCCACGTGTATGAATGTGAGGTCTCCACATAGGCCATTCTATATGATCAGCAATACTCTTCTCAATTGAAATTACTTCTAACTTCTCAAAAACTCAAAAAATATTTTTAAATTGGGAGAAAGGAGTACCTAGATATCAATATAGTTGAATTGATTTTGAGTTTAAAAAATGGATTGAATGGTTCAATTTATATAATTTCGAGCATATACTCTGAATTAAAACGTCTTTTGCCTCGGATTGATATGAAAACAGTTTTTAACGACTAAATTGATTTGATCGTTAAAATATTGGTTGTAAAATATCATTTTTTCTATAGTGGGTTACACTGATAGTCGAATGTTATTTTCATGCTTTTCGTTAACTTGGTTGGGTGGAGTGGAGTGGATATACCCGATTTTTGAAAACAAAAATAATTACTACCTTTTTAATAAAATTAAAAATTTAAGGAAAAATTCATATATGCCTTATATATATATATATATATATATATATTATTTAATCTTATACTACTAAAAATCATTATAATCTGAAATTACGAAGACCAATATTACCACGTATGAAACTTTCCTTTCTGTGCCCGTAATTGAAGTAATCAAATACAGAGAGAAACAGATTGGCATTACTATTACAATTTCAAATCGCAGGGCAAAATCATAAGCTGGTCACATGGATATTCAAATTCAAAATGATTTCTCTGGCTCCATTACTATTAAAATTTCAAATCGCAAGGCCAATAATCTTTTTCTCTGTGATTCTTGCTTGAGGAATTTTTTCAATTTACAAGATGTCGATTTCGATTACTGGTTTGGTTATCTTCCAAAAATTTTGAAAGACTGAATACAGGTAATTGTTCCATCACTCTACGTAAACCTAATCTATTGCTATGATGTGTATTATGAATGTTGTATTTCCGTTTGTAAATTCCATTTTTTTCTTTCAATATTTGGTGTTGATTTTGTGTTTAATTGTCCGGTAGCCATCGAATTTTCATGATTTGTTATGTAATCCAGTAATACTGGATTACATAAAATTGACTCAATTCAACATCTCTACTTATAATACTACTAAAATTTTGCATTCTTTATATTTTTCACTCTAGTTTGTTGAAATACCAAATATAATCCGTATGGGGAGTGGGTACTTATATGGCCGTGAGGGCTACAAAGACAATGAGTACCAAGGAAGAAGTCGAGGCTTTGACCAGTATGGGTCAAGAAGTAGAAGCACTGATCGAGATATGGACAGCACATATGAAGATGATGGCAAATATTCTTCTAGGTTTGCCTATATTCTATTTTCATAAAGTAAAACATGTGGTGAATTCTTCATGATACTTTTTCTTTATTTTTACAGTAATTTTTCTCAAAAAATATGTTCTTATTTTGCTGATTTTTATGATTAAGTGGATTACTAGATAATTTCATAAACATAATGGTTTATGCTTATTTTTTATGAGGTTTAAAAAATTTGAAAAGAACAAAATCATGCATTCTTGCCTCATCGCATAGATCAATTTTGGCAAGGGACGGTTCTAATGCTTAACTAACTTCTACCATATTTCTTTGAAATTTCTGACAGTAATGCACATGAGACATTGACACGGCTTGCGTCGAAACTGGAGAAATTGCTAAGAACGAATGCAAAGCCCTCGTTGAAACTTATGGTAAATATATGAATATTACTCCATGTTTGTAGCTTGAGATTTATTTATAACATGATCCATTGAATTACTTTTTCAATAGTTGCCCGTTATCCTTGATGAATCATTCAACAGATGTACTACTTCCAAATTAGTTGTCAATATTTTTATTAAATATCAAACTAGTGAATTTTTCTACCATGTATAGTTATATTTACATTTAAAAATTATAACCTTTATGCACTGCAATTATAGTACGATAAGTTGGCATAAAGTAATGTACTATCTCTGACTTAAAGATCGTGTGTAGTACGTATTCACATCAAATGATTTCTTGTATCAAGTGTCAGATGAGATGATGCAACATGTTGTTGATTTGACATTGATGACATGCACGCGCTATTATTTCTAGTTGGATGGGATTCTACATCATTAGCTGTAATTGGGAATAGATGCGATCTACTGTACAATTACTTTTCAACGTATCACACGAAAGACTATTATGTGAATTTTTACGCTGGGAATATCATACCACTCGAAGATCATGCACAATGGAAAGTAGATAATTATTGGTTTCGTGACTATATTTTGCCTACTAGATTGAAGAGGCAACAAGGCAAGCCAAAGAAGATGAGGAGAAGATCAAGGTGGAATTTTTACAATCAACTAGTTCTGGAAGATATGAAACTATGGGACACAATATGAGAATGTGTAAGCAATCTCAGCCAATTAACGATGTACAGAAGCGAAAAACGATGATCTAATGACTAAATGATGATGCAAAACTCATTTACCATGTCATCACGCATTCGCTAGAGACTATTAATTTAGGTTGCTAAATGTCTATGCTTAACATTCTATGTTGTGTAATCGATTATATTATAAATTGGATGATTCTCGTGCATTTATATTATTTTACCAGAGAGTATGTTATACAGAAATGTTACTGTACTAATGCACAGTACACAGATTGTTGTTAATCAATTGCTATTCTATCTGTAAATGCTATATTGTGTATAGTTATTACTTTTTGATCAAAATGATGAGAATTAGTCTACACGTACAACCTCTTCCTACCGAATTTGTTACATTATGCTGACGTGGCTGAAATGGAAAAAAAAGAACACGTTGTCGGACAAATGAATTTCCCCGCCATTTAACATTTGCGAGACATTTTTCCCCAAATCGTACTTTTTCCCAAATCCTTCACCGCTGCCGACAAATGGAACGACGGGAAAATCGACGACAGCACTGACATGGACATCGGAGACATACGATGACGAATGATGCGTTATTGTTCCCATCATTTGCGGTGGACCCTAAAGCCAGCTATAATGGAGATGAAGTCAAAATGGAAGTCAGCAACTCCAACGGTGACCACTCCAACGATGGCAACAACACAGGTAACTGATTAAAGATGTTGTTTGCACATTTCTCAAAAGGTAGCAGATTATGTTTTTCCCAAAAATCCCCTATGAATTAGAGTAGCAAAGGGCTAATTAATTTTTTTGTTTGCATTTGTTAGTTTTTGCCATGAATTAGAGTAGCAAATGGCTCATTAATTTTTCTGTTTGCATTTGTTAGTTTTTACTATGAAAGAATGTTCAGCTCACTTGAAAGAAAACTCGTTCAGCATTTTTGTGAAGTATTCAGAGTAATAATACTCAATTAAGGACCTCAAAAGGTACTTTTAATAAGCAGGAGCTGAATGTGCTCTTACACCATTCATCCTCTAAAGTATTAACCTTTCATTAACCTTTTAATAAGCAGGAACTAAAAAGAACGGGCTCTTACAATACTTCTTGCATTGATCAGCATTTTTCATTAAGAAAATTATCATAATTTTATCTCCATGGATCAAGAAGTAAAGAAAAATGCTATCAAGTCTTTTTTGAAGTTTCCATGCATCATAGATATTAAAATAATTGAATAATTGAAATATTTAAGCAGAGAAAATGGCCACCAAATGTTTATTAAGAACTATGTACATTTGTCTCAGCTATGAGAATTGATTTTGTTTTTCGTTTGTAAATGCAGGATATCTAGAAATTCTAGATTCCGAAGATGACAGTCCGAAGGATAACAACTTTTAGGAAGAGACTGAGATTATCCTGCCTTATGTTGGAATGAAATTTAACGATGAAAATGAGGTATTTGAATTTTACAAGAACTGTGCATTCCTAATCGGTTTTCCCATTAGAATAAGGAAGTCAAAGAGAGGTGACGACGGGGTTGTCCGTTACGTAACTTTTACGTGCAGCCGAGAAGGCTGTTGAACTAGTGGTAAGCCTCAACCAACCATCCAAACTGGGTGTAAAGCGAGACTGACAGTATGTTCTAAACTAAATGGAAAGTGGCGTATTAACACTCTCCACCTAGAGCACAATCACAAAACAAGCCCATCAAAATCAAGGTTGTATTGTTGCAATCGCGAGATTAGCGTACGTGTGAAATGACAGCTCAAAATAAATGATATTGCTAGTATACCGTAGCACAAGAGTTTTAACTCAGCAGTAGTTAAGGCTGGTGGTTATAGCAATATAACATGTGTCGAGAAATTTCATTGATAAGGTTCATCGATTATGACTTGATGAAGGAGATATTGTTGCTATACATGCGTATTTCTCGAAGATGCAAACAACCAGTCCTAGTTTCTAATTTAGTATAGACTTGGATGTTGATGCCCGTCTGAAGAACATTTTTTGGGCTGATAATAGGTGTAGAGAAGCATGTAAGGAGTTCGAGGAAGTAGTGGCATTTGACACCACATATTTGACTAACAAGTATGATACGCCATTCGCTCCATTTACTGGGGTGACACATCATGGGCAGCCAACTCTCCTTGAATGTGGATTGGTTTCGAATGAAGATACAACGACCTTCGTATGGCTTTTTAGGACATGGCTGGAATGTATGCATGGTATAGCTCCAAGTGGAATTATTACGTATCAAGATCGAGCTATGCAGAATGCAGTTGAAATTGCCTTTTCGAATACAAAGCACAGATGGTGTTTGTGGCACATTTTAAAGAAGTTCCCAGAGAAATTTGGCAACCATAGACACAAAGCTTCTATTCTTTCCACAGTTCACAATTGGTATACGATGTACAGGGATGTGAGGAGTTCGAGCAAGGTTGGTATACACCGTCTAATTAACACCTTTTTTTTTTGTTTTCTCCTCATCATCTAGATCTCGTTTCTCTTTGTGAGGAATTATATTGAGATAAATCTCCAATTGGTCATTTTCGTCGGCTACATTAACGCATTTTTGGAACACACTTGACAAGTCCATAGTTGGTTCGCTGAACTTATATGATCCTGAAGAAGAGCAATTTGATTTACCTTCGTAATGCACTAGTTCATCGTCATATGGCACAACATCAAACTCTGGAATATAAAACAGTTGAATACAACATTATTTTCAATTGAACACGACATTATTTTCAAGATCTCGAGTTCTAAAGAAGAATCATTCAATGAGCCGGCATTTCCCTATACAAATTATTTTCAAACAAATCAGTTGTCTTTTGATTCTATGAGCATTGAAAAAAATTGATATAGAATATATATCAACAATTGAATAACTGAGAACTAAGAAGACAATATAAAATTGGTAGACAAAATGCAAATCATTTCAGGAAAAAGTTAATGAGAGAGAGACCGTAGTACTTGTTCTTGATTAAGGCAAAAAATGCATATAGAATATATATCAACACTACGACATATAGTAGCTTATAGATGTTTGGAAATATCACATACCGTACAATTGATTTCGAGAATTTCAGACACTGACGGTTTGGAAAAGTTGAGACCGTAGCACCGACAGTTTGCAGAGACGGCAGCATCGGTAGTTTCGAAACTTTTAGATGGTAGCACCGACGGGGTTTGGAAATTTTTAGATTCAGATGTTTATGTTCAGATAATGAGAGAGATACACACCGTCAGTTTGAGAAACAATAGTGATAAATATGAGTGGTTGGGTTGAGTGGTTAGGTGAATAATAAATGATGGGAGAGAAAGAAGTGGGTCTGGTGGATAATAATGATGGGAGAAAAACAAAGTGGGTATGACCGTTTGACCCCTTTTTTTGAATTCAAAATATCGCCACGTGTTCATACTGTAAAAATTCTGGCATGGCTGATGTACATATAGAATTTTCCAAATGATGAATTTCTTGACATAGTAAAGTTTTATTTGGCTTGCTGGAACCAATAAATCCAATTAGAATGACTCATATTCCTTCAAGCAAATTATGGGGTTACACATTTCTTTGAATTTGATGGTCACATTAGAATTCACATGGATACAATATTGGTTTACTTATTAAACAAGGACGGTTAGGTGCATGTTCGAGTATTTCAATAGTAGTATAGTGATTTATGGAAAGTAGTGTTGGTTGTGGTGGCACGGAAGGAGCTGGAGCTGGCTCATGGTCGAGGCCATGGCAGTTTTTGTGCAATTGTGATTTGGAGTCCAATCAAAATCCCTTGCAAAAAATGATTTGAGCGATACATGGGTAGAGAGAGCAAACTACATATGTAAAATACTATCAAATGCAATGAGTAGCCATGAAAATTTTTCAAAAAAATTGCCTTATTAAAATCAGGTTTCTCGGAGCAATGCAACCAGACATTTGAATAATGACATTTGATGCATAACAACATGCTTTTACACAATCTTCAATGGGATTCTCTTGAACCGAGATAGAAATCCTCAAAGAAGGCGTCCCCCAGAACAAAAGTAAATGCAAAGTAATCAGATTCAGTCAAATCAATTAGGTACAAATGCTAAGATTTGAGACGAGATAACACCAGTAGCTCATCGAATGAGAAGCGTGAGTATGATGAAATCTCTAAGTCTATTCCTTCATTCAAACAATAAAGCTACTAGAATGAACCTTTCCATTCTAGGAAAAATTCTTTGAACCATATACACTTTTCATGAATGTGTGATTAGTTCTGAGAAAAAACTAACATAATTCAATATTTGGGATACTCTACAACATTTGTATTAACGAGTTTCTCCTGTGGCAATCGAATTACAGGGAACAACTTTACTTTTCCATCCTCTGTAATATCAAGATATATACCCTGAGTAATAACTGTAACTCTTTTGTGTGTTCCAAATGCCTTTGGCCACTGAGAGATTTTCAAAGCTATTTCCTCAACATTTGCAGTCTAGTCATTAACAGCTACCAATTGTTAATTACATTACAAAGTAATGTGTCATTTTTTGTTTCTATAATCACCAATAAGACTTTGTGAAGCCGGCCTGTTTTATTTAGAACTTGGAATGGTGTATGTACCTTTCTCTCTTGTGTTTTATATAACACACAACAAAATCACATGATGCCAAGATTGCAATTCGGCTATATGATTTTTTTGAATAAAAAAGGTTTTGACACAGATTGAGATACGATTTGTAAATAGCACATTCAAGATCATTGTGTTTCGAATCTTGACTTTTGGGCAAACTATGGCAATGGTGACGGGAAGATTGGGGATTGTTGGGGCAAGATTTAGGGGGTGTGAGATGTGGCATCTTTGGTGGAATAATTTTAGCTTGTAAAATGTGTAAATTATGGGATTGATTGGATATTTTGCATTTTTTGCTTATACTTCATATTTTGTAGTATATTTGGAAAAAAATAAATATTGTATTTTAAAAAAGAATCCTTAATATAATTAGTGTAGCTGGTGAAATTCCACAAAATATAAAAATAGGATTTGATGTAATTTTCCTTTGTGGAAATTACATAAAATCATAGTTTAACTATTCATAGTTCCCAAATTAGAGTGGAAGTTTAAAATTTCAGTAATCAGATTTTTTTTCATTTATTAATTATTTTAAAATTATTTAATAACTATTTTCCGTAAATTCACGTCTTTAAAATTTTGGAAACTCTATATTCATTAAAACCTCCCAACACATCCTTTCCATAAAATCCACGTTCCCTCACGTATCCATATTTTACGATTACCACCGTCGTTCATCCAAGCCATATTCTGTCATTCACCCCTGTTCATTCTCCAACGATTCCCTGTCGACCTTCATCCACTTTCGTGTTTATGTATATTTTATAGGTTCCTTCCAAAAAAAAAAAAGGTGGTCACAGTTGAACCACAATCTTCTAAAATTTCAAGAATGACTCGTTTAAGGAGTGATAAACGAAGGGAGAAAATTGGACTCCGTGAGTCAGGAAGAAGAGGTAAAAGGAAGGTTGATGAAGTGCAGAAGGATCCATCCTCTAAAAGGCACAAATCCGAACTATCGGTCACAAAATCGCCCGCGAAGAAGGTGTGTTTTCAATTTTTCAATTGTTCATTTATTTCGAGCATACCTATGTACATTTTAATCGATGGGTAATGTCTATGGATGAAGTATTTTGAATTTGTGAGGTATATTTCATTGATTTTGTTGTGTGTATTTGTAATCGAAATACTGAAATCTAGAAAGGGTTTTTAATGCTGTCTTCAAAAGTGTTGTTCATTTGTGAATTATGGAACGATATTGTGTCGTTTTCTATGTGTGTTGTTGATTTCTAATCTGTTGGAAGGGACTTGCGACCTATATGTTGATGTTGTGTCTACCTGGATTCTTATCTGTGACCAACTAATGCGTTTTATTGTGACCGATGTTGCAGGCCTAGAGATATACTATACCCGAGAAGAGTTGGTTTTCGGGTAAAATTACAATTACCCAGGTGAAAGGTGTGCTGTCAAATTTCAAAAACAATCTCAATGAAGCCCAATGTTGAATCCTTCAGAATTTGTGTTTCTCCCACTTCTTGGAATGCGAGGAAATTATTGTCCAATCTTAGCTGATACGCTACTTTCTGTTGGGGCAGGTGCAACAACCTAATGACAGTGAGATGTGGTTCAACATAGCTGGAAGATTTGTAAGGTTCTCAATTTTAGAGTTTTGTTTAGTAACTGGGCTGAGAAACGTTAGCGATGCTGATACAAGTAGGATGGATAAGACTCCATCACATTTGAAAATTTTGTATTTTCCAACATTGAAAAATGTTACTCATGAAGATGTCAAAGAAGCATTTCTTGGTGCGACTGACATTCCGGATGAGGATGTTTGATGCATTGTATTTCATAACGTCTTATCTATATTCGAGAGACTAAAAGAAGACTATGGATCACTTCTTGTTTGTACTAGTTGAAGATTTTAATGCGATGAGTGTGTTTCCATGGGGTGAGTCACTGTTTAACAGGCTAGTAAGTTCATTGAAGGAGGGGTTGAGTAAGAGAACAACACATTATAGACTCGAAAGCTTGCTCATAGCCTTTCAAGTGTGGATTTACGAGACAATTCCCAGTCTCGATGGATACACAGCGAGAAGGATATCCAAAGCGTACCCCCGTATAATGAACTGAGCGACTAATGATCACCCTTCGACTGCGAAGCTCGAGGGGCCTGAATACTTCTCCAATCCAGATGTAGGTGACCACTAATGCAGCACTATTGTTTTTGAAATATGTGGAGTTGCACATTTTGTCATGTTCTAGATCATATTACTTAGGTCACAAATAAATTTCGACGAATTGAGTAATTATTTCAAAGGATAGGTATCTAATCTCCAATCGGAGAATCGGTTGCTAGGCAACAGTTTTAGGCTATGCAGTCACATGTATCATCTTTGAAGTCTGATTAGCAAAAAAAAATTGAAGCTTGTTGTTCGCATGCAAGGTGAAATCCATACCAACATGTTGGATATCAAATTGCACATGCAGTGTATGTCCAATTCCATGACTGCATTGATATCTAGTTCAATGGAAGAAATTATGAACAAATTCAGAGAAAACTAAAGATCACAAGCTGTTGAAGGATCTGGACTAAGATGCGAAGCCAGTATCCCATCTGTGACTGCCTCTTATTTGGCTGTTACCACAAACTGTTTGACATACACTTCTCATCAAATGCATTTTTTGTGCTGATTTTCAGGCTGCAAACGTCGAAAAAAGT